>NC_056522.1:268596150-268627034 GCF_019175285.1 Sceloporus undulatus
ATAATAATAATAATAATAATAATAATAATAATAATAATAATAATAATAATTTGTATTTTCCCACCTCTCCCAGGTAGATTGAGGCAGGATTACAACCTAACAGTAACAATAAAATGCAAGAATAAAACATATAATTTCAAACATTAAAACAGTTAAAAACAATACAGTCAACTTTTATAAGATAAAATGTTCTGAACCTGGATAGAAGAGTGAATGATGTCGTTACACAAGATTGGGTGGATAGGCTTGCTGGAAGAGATCCATCTTAACTGCTCTCTTGAAACCCTCCAAGGAGGTAATAAGACGGATCTCTTCTGGAAGGTTATTCCATAGTTTAGGAGCCACTGAGGTAAAGGTTCTTTGAGAGGTTGAGACCAATCTGGTTGGATGTGCTTCCCGCAGATTTTTCCCTGAGGTTCTGAGAATGCGGGGCGGATTATACAGGAAGAGGTGTTCCTTTAAGTAACTTGGGCCCAAGCCATGTAGGGCTTTATAGGTGATCACTCCTAAACCTCCGCCATCCATTTCTCAGTCCCCTGAACCCAGTCATTTCTTGGTTGCTGGAGAGCAAAGTGGTGGTGGTAGTTGGGGGAAGGAGCTATTTTCTTATAGTTGGATGCAGATAATGACATCATTTCTATGGATACAGAGTCCTATAGGAAAACAGAACCTATAGAAGACAGAAGGATGCTTGTTTGCTGCTCCCTTACTTTCCACTGGCAAGTAAATGACCATGTTCATAGGATTACCATTAAAAAATGTGGATTTGAGGGTATGTACTGTAGCTATGTCACATAACTCCTTATGAACGATCTCAGCCATACTGTTTCCTCCACCACATCACATGCATATGCCATGTCCTCTAACTGTCCTGATTTGGGAGAGACAGTCCTGATTAAATCCTCTGTCATTCTACCTTTTCATCTGCTTTAAAAATGTCCCAGTTTTTCTCCCACTTTCTTTCTTTGTTCTCAGCTTAGTTCTATTGCAAACTGAATTAAAAGTGCAAAAGTAGTTTGCAGTCAGTTAAGTCAGCAAAGAGGAGGGGTGAGGAGCAAGATTTGCCAGGGCTAAGGCAAAAGCAAACTGCTGCAGCCTTTCCTCACTTGTGTGTCTTCCTCCTTAATAACTTTTGCCATCTAAACCACACTCCGATGTTGTTCAACCATGTGTGGCCCTGCTTTCATCTGTGAATTGTTGTAGGCTATGATACTTCATTTTGTCCTATTCCTTGAAACAGTTCACATAAGGATTTCTGCTTGGAACGAAAGCTCCACTCCAAATCTCCAAAGGAGGAAAGTTCAGTGTTCTGTGCTGAAATCTCAAGATCAGTCTTTAAGGTACAACATTTTTGATCTCAAGACAGATTCTTCCATTTTTAATTATGTAGCCAGAAGGTATGTGCATGCTCCCTCCACCATGGTTCATTTTAATATGCTTAAATTTGTCCAACATGACAGAACATAACTTTTGGGGACAGGAGTTGTTGTGAATGAAACACTAGTTAATATGCCATTTCCTGCCAAAGACAGACATCACCACATAAGTCTCAGCTTCATTATAGATCAGAGGTTAGAAATCTATAGGTATAGTGTTTAGAAGTCTATAGCATTTAGAGTGAGGTGTCATTATTAAGAAATAACTTGATTTCTGCCTTTCCATGTAATTGTTACTGTCATTCCTTCATACTCCTAGCTATGCTACAACATGCTGGGTCTGTTCTTCTGTAAATGTCCTTGAAATATTAATTCAATGAAGTTGTATACAGCATATGATGTTCCCCGTGGACCCTTTCAAAGGATTCAAAAAGTGCCTCAGCTAAATGTTGGAGTCAGTACAATACTTTAACAAGCCCCAGCTAGCAGCAGTATTTTTTTTTTTAAAAAAGTCACCTATACAAATTGGAATGGCTTGCTGCTATTAGCACTAGTGGCATCACTAGGGGTATGTGTGTATGTGTGTGTGTGGGTGGGGTCAAATCACACCAGGTGATATCCTAACAGGGGTGACACAATTGCTCCTAAAACATCTGTGTTTTGGCAGAAATAGGCTATGGCATTTGCCTCTTTCCATTTAAAATGCTCTAAGAAATGGTGTGAGTGTGTGAGGCTCAGTGAGAGGAGAAAGGGTTTTTTTAAAGAATAAATTTCACATTTAATTTTTTTAATTTAATTTTTAAAATTTCTTTAAAATGATTTTTATATTTAAATTTTCTTTGGAAACATTGTATTTTACCAAATGTAGACTTTAACCACATGAAACTATGCATGTGTAAATAATTTAAGCTGTGTGTACAATACTGTAATTTAAAAGTACAGTGGTACCTCGGGATACGAAATACCCAGGTTACGAAATTTTCGGGATACGAAAAAATCCCATAGGAAATCATTGTTCCGGGTTACGAATGTTTTTTCGGGATACGAAGAAAATTTTTGGTGCTTTTTTCGGCTTTTTCGCACGAAACGCGGCTTTTCCCCATTAGCGCCTATGGCAATTCGGCTTACGAAGGCTTTTCGGGTTACGAAAGCGGCCGCGGAACGAATTAATTTCGTAACCCGAGGCACCACTGTATAATTTTCATTTTGCTAGTTGGTTTTTTCCACAACTATTGCAATTACATTCATTGATATATGGGAATCACAATTTATGAGTAACCTTAGTTGAAAAAACATTCTGTATGGTGTGGTAATGGGAGGAAGTCAATGGGAGGGGAGTGACACCATGAGTTACCACACTGGGTGACACCAACCCTAGTGATGCCACTCATTAGCACCATTGTGTTAGTTTTATTGCCTGCTACTGCTGCTGTTATTGATGATGATGATGATGATGATGATGATGATGATGATGACAACGTGGCATTTATTTATCACTTCTCAGCCCACCGGGGCCCTCTGAGACAGTGCACAATTGTTTTAAAAATGACTTTAAAAACATTAAATAACTAAATACCAGTTTAAAACACTTCAAACTCTTCTTCTTAAAAAATGGACAGTTTTTAAAGAAACAGCCAGAGCAGATATGCCTGACTTGAACAGCCAAAGGCCAAGTGAAATAGTACAATCTTCACTGCCTAGTGGAAATTCAGAAGGGGTGATGTCAGTCTGATCTGCCATGGGAGAGTTCCATAGTCGGGATGCTACTACAGAGAAACCCCTGGCAATGTACCCAGCAGCCTGACCTCACAAGGCAGTGGGACATCTAACACTGAGGATTTTATGCCTTGCCTATATGGGTGATTTACCCCAAATTTCCCTGCACTGGGTTCATTGCATCCTGCAGGGGAAAACCCTGAATTGTGTACAGACTGTCTACATGATGCCTTCCCCCAATTTGAGGATTCCTACCCCTAACCCATGTTTAAGTAACTCACCTTTTGATCTGGGTTTTTGGCTTTCTTCACAGCAATGACAGTGACTGCCTTTCCACATGTGATCCCTGCAGCAAGTCACCCAGTGCCACTACTGTGGATGCAAATCACTCTGAAGTCAAGAACAAGGTGCCTAGCATTGACAACATGGCTGAGTATCTTATCCTGACCTCAGCAGCAGCGCCAGGCAATGAATGGGGGCCACTTGGGGAAGCAGCAACCCATCATTTGCTATGAGAGCCAAAAACCTACAGGAAAAGAAAGCAAGTAAGGGATGAATTCAGGGGGGATTCAGGACCAGAATACTCCAGAGGTAGCCCAGAGTTTCTGGCAAGTATAGACCCACCCTAAGACTTCAAGCAGGCTCACATTGAAGGAAATAGTCTTTCAGATATCTTGGGCTCAAGCTGTTTTAGGCTGTCTTTAGGTTTTATGGTTTGTATATTTTTTTGTGTAACTGATTGGTTACTATAGAGTAAGTATTTTAAAAACAGGGTTGTAGTCCATGAAAGCTCATGCTATAATGATTTTTTTAGGAATTTGTCACATGCAGCTTTTAAACCACTTTTAAAGTTAAAAAAATAGTGCCTTTGACTTACTTACTGCATGCCACTTTTAAAGTTAAAAAATTAATGCCTTTGACTTACCTACTGCATGATGCTGTTTCTATCTTATCACTGTCATACCATCCAAATAGTGCTTCTTGTCATTGGCAGGAAAACCCATCAATAAGCCCCTAAATACATTAATTCCCAGTTATGATAAGTTCTTCCTATTGCAGTTCCAGGACAAGACAGTCATGTGATGTCAGTGTCCCCTTCTCCCTCCTACCTCTTCTCACCCTTGCTATTCCCAGGCAGGCTTTCCCCCCTTTTAAAATTTTGTTTATTTTTATTTTTATTTACTTTAAACATTTTTATTATCATACCTCTGGGATTGCATTAATTTTTTTTTTAAAAAAATGCCAAAATTTTAAAATACTGAAAGGCACACATAGGAAAAAAACAGCAACTGTGAAGAGCCCACTTAGAAGTAATGAGGCACAAGTTACATACTTAGCTGTGATGATAGGTTACTTTTCCTCATAAGAGCAAAGGTGTAACAAAGGCACATTCGAAAAGTTACAGAAGAGGAAACTACTTGGCTTCACTGCTGAAAAAAGTAACATTTTCTCCATACTTTTCAAGGTGATTTTTAGAGGCAGTTTGACAAATTTGTTATGCCATTCTCTTATCAGTTCTAAGAGTCTGCCCCCACAAAAGTAAGAAAATGACAAGTAACAAGCTACTTGACTGATTACTATTTAAAATGATGTATCAAGAGATTGTATTGGATTTCGTGTAACGGGAAATTAATTAACTTTTAAGGTAACTAGCCAAGCTTTGAACATGTAGGGTTATGCTTTTGAAGGCCACCCAGAAATTGCTCTTAGTTCAAACAGTTTTGACTGTAGGTTTTGGGGGCCTCGGTCAGAGGAAGAAAGTAAAGTGTGCAAGCACTGCTGCTCTTTCTCTTCTCCATGCACCACTCACTCATCTAGAAAAGGCAGAGAAACAAGAAGTGATTTTGGGAAATATGAGCGATAGCAGTGTATCTCATAAGCAGAGTAATTAGCATATCCAAGCTGAAGGTGAGCACCCAGTCCCACCACTACTCATGGTTCCAGCAGAGAAAATAAAGCAGGCTTTGTCTTTCTTGATGAAAACTTATGAAATAGGTTTACTTACCAATTTTGAGTTTCATAACATGTCACGATCAAAGGCTCTGTCACATGTGATCTGAAAACATGGAGGAGAGGAAAAAAGTGACTTTAAAATAAAGGACAAACAAACTCTGACTAACTGCAAACTAACTGATGGAGGAAAAGAGACGTGTCTGAGACCGATGAATAGGACATGATACAAATACATGCCTAAACTCAGAGAGACATGCAACCTAGCAGCTACTGAGTTACTCCTTGTAACAAATGATAGGAGGAGGAGGAGGAGGAGGAGGGGGGGGGGGGGGAGGATGGAAATAGTTTTTAAAGAGAATCTAGACTAGAGTATATCAGGATGCTCCTTTTGGGCCTGTGTGGACTTTACTCCTTGTACTATCTCTGAATTATATATATATATAATTATTTTTATAGGTTTAATACAATAATAATTCCAAAACAGTTATTTCAACATCATACATTTCATCTTAAGTGTATATTTACCTCTACATTCTTATTTTGTCATGCATGGTTTATATTTGCACTGGTTTGTCACGTCCTTTATCTATCTCTCCAGTTAATCTTCACCTCTCCGCTTTTCTGCTGCCTTTTCTCTATTTCATCTTCCTTCTCTCGGCGAAATAAGTGTCCATAAATTGTCTAAAAAGTCTTCAAACATATATTCTCAGTCTTATAATATCCATTGTGACAGTACTTAAACAAAAACTCTAACATAAAAAGTTACATCAAACTTTTCTAGGAGTAAGATCTGCTTACTCCTCAAACAGAATTGCTGCATAATTCCCCTCTTTATCCTTCATAAAATTAATCAAGGGTTTCCATGTTTTGCAAAAGTCTTGTTTTAGCTTCTCTTTTAAGAGCATTGTTAAATTATCCATTTCCATATATACATATTGTTTTAGTAGCCATTGTTCTATGGTTGGAATTTCAACATCTTTCCATCTACTTGCATATAGTATTCTAGCAGCACAGACCATATAAAATATAAGTTTCCTATACCTTCTTTCAACTTGTTCTTACTCAACCATACCTAATAAATATAACTTGGGATCTTTGATATAATTTATTTGCAATATCTCCATCATTGTTGTGTGAATTTCTGTCCAAAATGCTCTCGCTTTTTTACACAACCACCAACAGTGATAATATGTACCCACTTCTGTTCCACACTTCCATCAAGAATTTTGACACTTTTTATCTATTTTGGCCAAAATTTGTGGTGTTAGATGCCACCTGTATTGCATTTCATCAAATTCTCTCTCGTGTCATAATTAGGGGTATACTTCATTTGTTTTTTCCAATTCTTTTCCCATTGCATCAAAGGAATGTTTTGGCCCATATCTTTATCCCAATCTATCATACATTTTTACCACCTCTTGTTCTAAATCATGTTGGATCGATATTTTATATAAACGTGAAATCTCATGTACACCTTCTTCTCCAATTATTTTCTCCATTTTCAATTCTCCTTTCCCTATTCCTTGAGTTTTTTGGTCCATCAAGAATCTTTCCTTTATTTGTCTATATAGAAACCAACTACATCTATACCCTTCATTAAGTAGTTCTAACTATGTTTTTAGTTTCCTTTGTCCATCTTCAGTCTTTGTAATATCCTCATAGGTTGGCCATTTCTCACAAGACATTTTTTCGTTTTAAAATAATGCTTCCTTAATAGAAGTTCAGAGTGGTATTTTTAAAAACCAAATGTCTTTTATTTTCTGCCATACATTTAGAAGTGATTTCCTTATGTAATGATTATTGACATCTCTATTTACTTTAGTTTTATCATACAATAAATACCTGTGTAGACCAAATATTAAGCCTGTACTTTCCAAATTTAGTATTTTTTGTTTCTTGAGTCTTATCCAATCTAGTATCCAACTCAATCCTGATGCTTATTATTATTATTATTAACCTTTATTTATAAAGCACTGTAAATTTACACAGCGCTGTACATACAATCTTTTTAATTGGACGGTTCCCTGCCCTCAGGCTTACAATCTAAAAAGACACGACACAAAAGGAGAAGGGAAAGGTGGTGGGGAAGGGGCCTCTCAAGTAGGATAATACATATAAAATACATAGCAATACAGGAAATGATTCAATAAAACAGGCAACAAAAGTATAGGTTAGAATTTGGTAATGCTGCTCTTCCTCTTTCAATTGTAGCAACTTCATTTTTATTCTGGGTTTTCTGTTATTCCATTAGTCGAATCTTTATTCCACACTTTGAAAGATATTTCATTTGTGATGATTGGTAGATTTTGATACAGATATATCATTTTAGGAAGTATCGCCATTTTAATCACAGAGATTTTGTCCATCCATGAAATTTTCAGTTTATTCCATCTACTCATTTCCTTTTTCACCTCCTTCCATATTCTCTCATAGTTGTTTTTGTAAAGGTCTGTATTTTTCGTCGTTACTTCAGTTCCCAAATATTTAGCTTTCTTCCCTAATTGAAATCCCGTTTTAGTGTTAATCTCTTGTTTATCCTTTTCTGATATATTCATTGCTAGTATTTAACTTTTGTGTTTGTTCACCTTGAAGCTTGAAGCATCACCATACTCCTCTAATCTCTTTATAAGTAAATCAATGTCTTCCACAGGATTACCCAAGGAGATAGCCAAATCATCCGCAAATGCGCTTATTTTGTATCCCCATCCCTTTATTTTCACTCTTTCAATTTTCTTTTCTTCTCTTATTTGTGATAATAATATTTTGAAAGTTATTAAGAACAATAACGGAGTTAGTGGGCATCCTTGGCAAACTCCTGTCTGTATTTTAAAGGTATCTGTTTTAGTTCCATTTATTATTATACTAGCTTCTTGTTTGTTGTATATTTTATTCAACCACATTAAAAAAAATTGGCCAATATCCATTCTTTTTAGCACTTCCTTCATAAATATCCAATTAACTTTATCAAATGCCTTCTCGGCATCTAAAAATATTAACAATAATTATTTGTCAATATTTTTCTCATGGTATTCTATTAGGTAAAAAATAGTCCTTATATTTCCTTTAATGAATCTCTTGGACAAAAACCTGTTTTGATCTTCATGGATATATTTGCAGAGAATTCCTTTTAATCTTTCCGCCATTATAGATGTGAACAATTTATAGTCACAATTTAATAGTGATATCTGCCTATAATTTGCTGGATCCGTTGTAGCTTTCTTATCCTTAGGTATAATTGTTATATTGTAGGAAGTCCATGTAGGAGATATATCATCCTCTATAATTCCATTCATTATAGTGCTGTTTTGAGTAGCAGTTTTAATATTTGATGTGTAAAGATTTTATAAAATTCTATAGACAATCCATCAGGGCCAGGAGCCTTCCCTGGTTTCCCTCGTCTAATTGCCAATAATAACTTTTCCACCTTTATTAATCTATTTTAGTACTATCTTTGAATTCAAAAAGTAATTGTGAAGCTAGTTACTATGGCCAGTTGCTGGGAAGGCATTTCACTAGCACATAAGGATCCCTCCTGCCTTTTGGTCTATTTAGGAGCATTAATTAAAGTGGTGATGCTTACCTTTAACCAAGCGGCAGATAGTGACTTTTATTTTAAGAGGGCAGTGAATCTGTTCCAGATTTTGATGGGAATGTATCCAAGGTGTGTGGGATGGGTTAGGGTGGGATGGGTTAGGGTAGGGGTAGGGGTAGGATTTGGCACCTAAATTTTGAAGCAGATTTACCACACCAATGACATGGAACCCACAATCTGCTACTCATTTAAAGTCCTACAAGGCTTGAGCCCCAAGGATCTGAAGAAATGTCTTCCCTAACATCAACTTGCCCATGCACTAAGATCTGTGTGGAAGAACATGTGAAGCAAGGGTGTTTTCTGAGATGGGTTATCCTAGTTGTGAAAGTCTCATCCCAGTGAAGCTTATCTGGAACCTACACTATTTATTTTCTAGATAGTGGTCCTAAGACCCTCCCCAAACAGCATATTTATTTCTGGATTGTTTTTACTCTAATTTTAATAATTGCTTGTAACTATATTTTGTTTTATGGTACTTTTTGAGCATGTTGTAAACCACACCAAATATTGTTAATTGAAGGAGAACATTAAAATCCTTCAAACAAACAATGAAGTTGCACAGATCCTGAAAATACAGATTAAGACACATTCTCAATTGCCAGAAATTTGGAAGTCAAAAATCTCATAATTTTACATTTATTTAATAATCTCTCTCTCTCCATGTGTGTCTGTCTCTCACTGTCTCTCTCTCTCTCACACACACACACACATTCACATTTATGAATCTGTATCGATGCTATCCAGTAATTGTATGCGTGTGAGAGAGTGTGTATTGCTAGTATAAATGCAAAATATTAGTGGGATAGGTTCTCTAGGACAGAAGGCATCCATGGTTGTTGCAGTTATGTGCCATCCCATCAGCTATGATGACTTATGGTGACCCTATCCTAGGGTATTCCTGCCAAGATTTGTTCAGAGGGGGTTTACCATTGTTTTCTTCCAAGATGACTTGTCCACTGTCAGTCAGTGGTTTTCCATGGTTCAGCAGTATCCCATTCCAATGGAATCTTGCCCAACACTCAAGCCAATACACCACGGTTGTTCAGGTATCTGACACATGAAAATACAAGATCAAGTATACTATTGTGTTCTTAGATGGCAATTAACTGGTCAAATTTAAAGTAATGGAGTTGCAGTCTTGTATGTGCTTAACCCAAAGTAAGTTCCATTAAACACAGTGGATCTTACTTCTAAATAGACATGTCTAGGATTGTAGCCAGATTACTTCCAATTGGAATATGTACTTGCAGCATGTTCTTTAAGAAGACAGAATCCCAAACGTGGCATTTGCAAGCCTTGCTAGTCCAACGGGTATTTTTCTCCTAGTAAAACAGACACAAAAATAGCCATCAAACAGAATGAGAAGTTAGAAGAAAACAGTGGGCAGGACGGGAGGGGAACATTCAAGTGGCTGAGGTCAGCTCTTCCTTTCCAAAACAATAGGAATGACAAAACACATTCCAGGATTGTTCTCCCACTCCAGCAAACAAAGGTGCTTGGCGGCACATCAGATCAAGTGCCAGGATAAACCATCCTTGGAGGGCTGACAGTTGTGGCAGGAAGCACTGAAGGTTTTGCTGAGGGTAACTGAGCACTACAGCTGTTAAAAATAGAGATGCCTTTCTCTCTCTAAACCAGAGTATCCCCAGTGAATTGTGGGGTCCAGTATTTCAGATGTGGCTGTTGCTGTTCTGGAAAGTTCCTCTTGTGTATCCCTCAACTGCTTGTTTCTCTGTTTGCTTATTCTTTATGAATATGATTTGTTTCTTCTCTGCCCCCACTCACCCCAAGTTAACAGCAATATCATCTTCCCTCATTTCTTCCTTTTTTATAATCACCACTCTTTCACAGACTCTTAGAATTATAGAGTTGGAAGATACTTCAAGTACAGTGAGACTAAAATCCCAAACCTCTCTGGTTTTGATGGGCAATTCTCACTTCACACTTGGGAATAGAGAACGAATCATTTCAAAAGGAACCATGAAGTTCCTTTTCTAACCAAGCAGCAAGCCCCAGCATTTCTTTCCACCTTTTCAGTTTGGTTTTTATTTACTTGTTCTGACTCCTTCCTAAGGATACCATTCATCACAAATGACCAGTGTGCCTCACTAATTTGAAAGCTACAGGGAGTTTGCTGCCCCCCCTTTTTTTGTGTGTGTCTTTGGCTGCTGAGATGATAATGTATTACTGAAACATATCTGTCTAACCTCTGCTTTAAAAAGTCCAACAAAGGAGAATCCACCACTTTATATTTCTTTCAACTGTCAAGTGGAGAGTTCACACCCATTTCCCTGCCTGAACTATAGCACTAGAGTTCTCCCCACTGAATTCTAAGTACAGTGGGCCCTTGATATCCACTGAGGTTTGGTTCCAGTATCCTCCATTGATGCTCAAGTACTATTAAATACAATGACATAGGCCTGTTACAGACTGCCAAAATAAAGCTGCTTCGGGTCTCTTTGGAGGTATGCTATTTAAATGATGCATGGGTCCTAAGAGTCCGGAGGTCGCGCCAAAGCCACACTCCATTCCTAATCACTGAAGTGCAGCTTTGGTGCAGCTTCCGGATTCTTAGGGTGCATGCATCATTTAAACAGCATACCTCCAAAGAGACCCGAAGCAGCTTTATTTTGGCAGTCTGTAACAGGCCATAGTGTGATATATAAGAATCCCTCTATTTATCAGGACCTTTTTCCCTATGGGAGGGGTTACTGTAAGATATGATTCCTCATTTGCCTCAAAGACAATTTCATTGTCTAAAAGATGGAAAAGGCAACAAGGGAATCAGCTATTTTAGATCGGATCCTAACCAACAGGGATGACTTAGTTAATGGGGTGCAAGTGGTAGGATCATTAGGTGGAAATGACCATGTTCTTCTGGAATTTGTTATACAATGAAAGGAGAAGCCAGGCATAGTCAGATGTGCATTCTAGACTTTAAGAGAGTGGATTTCAGTAAACTTAGAGAAGTACTGGGAGTGATTCTGTAGTCAGGAATACTAAAAGAGGCCTTTGACAAGGTTCCCCATGACATTCTTGGAAACAAAGCTTATAAAATGTGGGCTAGACAAAGCAACTGTTACATGGATTTGTAATTGGTTGTCCAGCCAAAGACAAAGGTTACTTAACAATGGCTCTGTTTCATCCTGGAGAGAAGTAGCCAGTGGGGTTCCACAGGGTTCTGTCCTGGGCCCAGTGCTTTTCAACCTCTTTATCAATGACTTGGAAGACAGAATTTGGGGCATACTTATCAAATTTGCAGATGACATCAAATTAGGAGGAGTAGCTAACACCCCAGAGGACAAGATCAAAATTCAAAATGACCTGAATAAACTGGAAAGCTGAGTGAAAGTTAACAAAATGATATTGAACACAGAAAAATGTACTGTACTTAGGGCAGAAAATGAAATACATAGATATGGGATGGGGGACATCTGGCTTAAGGAGACTACATGTGAAAGGTGGTTGCTAGAGAGAGACCATTATGGTAGCTGAGAATAAGAAGCTGAAAAGACGCAAGGTTTCAGCTTTTTGCCTTTTTCTTAGTCAAGGCTATGTCTGACTGAAATGATTATTATTTTGTAACAGTTGTCCTCCATGTCTTACTCTTTAATGTTCTTTACTTCATAATAAACCTTTTTCTCTGCCCCTTTCTTCATTCCTTTTAATGACCTTAGCTCAGCTAGTCTCTGTTCTGATTGTAAGTTACCAGTGGAAGGTCCTAGAAATGTCCCAAAAGTATTTCTGGGGTGTGACAAGTTAAATCATTGAATGGTGGCATCGAGTTGTTGTTGTTGTTGTTGTTGTTGTTGTTATGGTGGTGGTGGTCTCAAAGAGTTCCATCCAGCTAAGAGGAGTGGAGTGGGACCATAGAAAACCATCACATATAGCAAAATAGTGCTTCTTACACTAAATGGCAAAATCAAGCTTTGCTTTGTGGATTCTTTTTTTAAAAAAATATTTTCAAGCCATGGATGATTGAATTTGTAGATAAAGAATCTATAGATATAAAGGGGTGTCTGTATCTCACCAAACTAGAAATTCCAGGATTTTTACAGATGGAAACCATGGCATTTAAAATGATATCAAAGTGCTATGATTGCATAGTATAGACAAACCCCAGGCCTATTAACAGGTGAGACTATAGACAGTAGTAATGATTGCCATAATTGTGCAGATGTTTGGGGCACTAGAACTGGAGTGAGAGAAAGAGCATGGTGAACAAATCAGACATTTCTCTGTGTGTGTTTTGGGGAAGTCATGGAGCCAATGACAGCACTGGAGTAGTGAGTATATAACTTTAGCCTCCTCACCTGCTCTTTTGCTTATTGTTCATGCAACCTCAAAAGTGGTACCTGATTGGCTGACATTATGGTTACAATGCCACTCTTGTTCCAGTTTAAATTATCTTAGTTAAAATGGTGCATGGCTGCACCCTCAATTGTCAATGTGACACTTTGTTTGACAATACATTCTGCCAAGCAGGAGCCTCGCTGGCTGGCCAGAAGCAAGGAACAAGGGAGTAGGCAATTGCTCCCCTCCCTTCAAAGACTAAAAGAAGGGGGGCATTGGTAGCAGAAAGGCAGCGAGAGGCCTCAAAAACAGAGAGAAGCTGGTGCAGTGGGCATAGCCAGTGCAGTCTCCCCTCCACCAAAGATACCTTGTCTGGGCCCCTCAAGCCTTACAGGACCCTTGAGCTCAACAGGAAACGGTTAGTTGCAATGATTTGGCAGTAATGTTGTGTGTCTTTGCTGTGCAAAGTGAGCAAATGAAGACTGGCGTGCTCTGTGAATGCAGATTTTGAGAGTGTAGTCCCAAAAGTAACTTTTCTAAGTTTTGTGGTTAAGTAACAACAGGCTGCAAGGAGACAGTACTCTGCTTTTTTTAAAAAAGTCACCTCTGGAGAATGGAATTCTCATCTATTATTTTCTCTGAATAATTTAGTGTACCTAGCTTCTTGACTATCATGTGGACAGAGTTTATTTTTGCCCCTCCATTGTTGCTAATCACAAATCATGCAGTGGTGCAGTAGGACCTATCTATTTTTTTCTTTTCTTTCTCCTGAGAGTATAATTAGTTATTCAGTACTAGTATGGAGTGGTTGGAGAGAGAGCACAGACCTAGTTAACAGGGCTCATCTTATAGCAGCCACAGCAGCCAACTGCACTCAAATGCATCTCTTTCCCCTTGTGGGAGTACAGCTTACCTGTGTAACATATAATATTCTACCTAAGCAGAACTCCATTGGGAAAGGTGTGCATTTCTGTCTTGTCCTGAAGCCATGTCAGTGACCTAATAACTGGTCCACGTGCATGCCGCAATTATGAGGTGAAATATTTTTCCCACACCCCTTCAGAGGAGTGCCAGGAAACTGAATGCCAGCATTTTTGTCTGCTTGGCATTCGATGAGGGGATGGAATTTAGGACGAGACTACAAGCAGGACATAGACCGGCTGAATCACATGGCTACCAATGCAGCATCCAAAGAGCAGGCAGAAAATGAGAGATGGAAGAAGAGACAAGCTCAGTTGCACAAAGTGAATGGCCGAGACAGATACATTAACTGGCAGGAGAGGTACGATCAGGGTATCGCCAAGTTATCAGCATTATATAATCTGGTTTATTGGCTTGTGCAAAATACTTGACTGCCTTGAGAATGAATATTACAGTACTGTCCAAATCAGAGCAATTTGCAGCCCCCAGCCAGAGCTTGGAAAAGTGGTTGGACTAGAAACTCCCAGAAAATTTAGTCAGTATGTTCATGAGGAGCTGAAGTCGGAACTTCAAAATTATAAGAGAAAAAATACACTTTATTTAACAGATAAATGCTCTTATTCAACAGATTACAGTTCAAAGATTGTAAGCACGCTAGGAAAAGTGTAACATTGTCTTAAAATTTCTTCCAAAGGCAAAGTTGAACCAGATCACGGTGGGGGGGGGGGGTACTCACTATTTAAAAGCAGCTTAATAGATAAAAACAGCCTTTCCTAGATGATACAAAAACAGCTATAGGACTGCAGGATTTGCTACTGATAAATTGGAGAGACAGCTTTCTAAAATCTCTCAATAGATGAATGAATAGTTTATTATAATACCCATACCTCACCCTCACACAGAGAAAGAAACAATTGGAATTCACTGGCTCTGCTCACAAACAAACAAACCCCAATGCACAAGAAGCCTCATGCCCAAATAACTGGGGTGTGTTGCAAAACTGTATAAATATTGTTCCAGGTGCTGAGGGGCCAGACCATATATTGTTAACACTGATTTCTTGCTAATCATCAAGGATGATAGGTTGATTGTTCTTCAAAGAGTTAACCTTGGAGATGTTCTTCTAAAGAGGCCATTTACCAATAGGGATGGGAGTCTGATATCAATGGAAAGAGGGAAAGGGGAGGAAAAAAAAATATCTTCACTGATCTCAGATTCTCATTCCTATTGACAAATAGCCTCTTTTGAAGAACAGCTCCAAAGTTCATTCTTTGAGAGTTTTTAAAATAGAGTTGGTTAAAACAAAGGATCCTTTGGGATACATTGTCCTTCCTTTGCAGGATGAACAGTTGGACCAGTGGTGGCTAGTGGCCTGTATATTAGTGGGGTGGTGAATCCATCCTTGGGTTTAGTCTGAACTTAAAGGAGAAATAGGTGCTGAACTTATTTTGGAACTAGAGCACAACACTACAGATAGCTATTCTAAAGTTTGGATGAAAACCTAGAGCCTTTTCACACTACACAACTGTAGCACTACATTCCACTTTAAATGTCATGGCAGCATCCTATGAAATCTTGATATCTGCAGTTTGGTGAGGCACAAGAGCTGTTTGGCTGATAAGCGCAAGTATCTCTCTTTAAACTGTAATCCTCTGGATTCCATAAGAAATTGCCATGATGCTTAAAGTGGAACCATGGTATTATAATTAAGTAGTGTGGAGTGACTGGAGCCCCTGGAATGACATATAAATGCCATGAGCTGCCATTGAATTGAACCACTGACTTATTCAGAATCTGTCTATTCTGTCTTGACAAGACAAATGAACTATTTGATAATAACTATGAGAAGATGTGGAAGAAGTTAAAGGAAGATTTTGCAAAATGGCATAAATTACACTTATCTATACTAGGCAGAATCGCAGCCTTTAAAATGAATGCTCTTCCAAAAATCCTCTTTCTTTTTCAGATGCTACTTATCAGAATTCTGTATAAAATCTTAGTGATTTGGCAAAGAGATCTGATGCGATTCATATGGGAGGGGGGAAAACTCAGAGCCAAGCTTAAGGTTATGCAAGATGCAAAAGAGAAGGAAGAGTTGGCGGTCCCAAATATTAGAATATATTACGAGGCAAAGTGCCTAAATTGGATTAAAGATTGGTTAACCCTGACAGATAGAAAATTATTAGAATTAGAAGGCGAAGGACTTACATTTGGTTTACACACTTTTTTGTTATATGATAAAGAAAAAGCAAATCACTCCATCAACAATCATTGTATCAGAAATTCCTTACTCTATATTTGGAAAAAAAATACAAAAACAGAATCATAGTTAGTTTACCCATGTGGGCTTCTCCTCTAGAATAGAAAAGAGATGTATAGAGAAGGAGATAGGATTAAATACAAAGATCTGTTAAGAATCAAAGGTAATACATTTGTATTAAAACGCATGAAGAGTTAAAACAAGAGGGTTTCAACCTAAATTGGTTTGAATATTGGCAAATTCATTATTATTATTATTATTATTATTATTATTATATTCTTGGAAGTGATTTACAAAGATCCCCAGAAATTATTTTGCTTAATATGTTTGATGATTGTCTAGAGAAAATATGTGGAGATATATGTTAGCAGCTGCCAAGATTCTATACACGAAAAAATGGAAAATGAAAGATATATGGACTAACTATTTATGTGATTTATTACAGATGGATAAACTATCTAATGTGATGGCTAACAACTCCAAACACAAGTGTTTAAGGAATCCAGTTAGGTTCAAAGAGTTCCATATTCCAAATCTCACCCATTCATGCAGCTCATAGGGAGATTTTGTGAGCCCTAGGATTTTTATGATGGGAAAGATAGAAATAGGAATAGAAATGCATAGAAATAGGAAGAGAAATAATTAAAGGTTCCTCTCTTCCTTCCATTCCTCCTTGTTCTACTTCATGGTGGGGGGAAAGCAAAGGGTTGGCAGACTGAGCTGTGGACCAAGCTCTAACCCACCCAAAGGTGGAATTAAACAACCACCCATCCAGAAAACGCTCCTTCCTCAAGAACTTTAATTTGGTGGGTCAGAAAATTGCTTCTAATTACAAAACATATTCTTTGTCCATTTAGTGGCAATGAGAAAAAGAGCAATCCCCAACTGGTGTATGCAAATATTAGAAATCTTAAAAAAAAAAATCAGACCCAGCAGATTTCTATTTTACCTGAGAATGGCCTCCATGAACAAATGCTGCCTTACCTAAATAAAAGTTAGAAATATCTCCTTAGTCCTGCACACGTGTAAACAGAGATGGGAAAGTTAACAGTTAATGGTTAGTGAATTGTCATTGAGACAGATATTGAGCTCAGTAACCATTTATTAAATGGTTAGCCCTCTTCTACTAAGTGTCCCAGTTTGGCTTGTAAATCAAACTGGCAAGTATAACATCTACATGGGGCCAAGAGAACCCCATGATTGCTATAGGGTTGCCTATGAAACATCAAGGAAATGACCTGAAACACAAACAACATCTACTTGCTGTGTAAGCACTATTAGAAGCCTCCAAGAAGTGATAATTAGCATCACGATGGTGTTTCATAAACCTTATTTTAAAGCAGAGGTGCTTTAGAGAAGCATTTTGACCAGTGGAGGGCAGCATTCACTGGGTGGGGTAAGTGGCAATGCAGTCACCTGGCCTCAAGAAGTTGCCCGCCTTTGCCACCCAAAGATAGGGAAACTGGCCATTCTGTATTTGTATTACTGTATTCCCACCACACTCACTTTTGACTTGCACCAGTATTCTCGGATATATGCGCTTCTGCCTGTTCCTGCCCACAACCATAACATGGACAATTGCAGTTGATGCTGCAGCTATTTCATACACACACACACACACACACACACACACACACACACACAGCACTGACGATTCCACAAAGCAAAATCTTTCCCAAGTGGATCTTATGTATGGATCTATTTCAGGGAACAGCTTTCTCCAAGGTCTTTGTCACTCTGCTACTGTCAGCTTAACAGGTAAAGTAATTGCTGCTCTGTCCTATGCGGTATTTCCCTTCTGTCATGCTTCCTTTTCTCCTACCCAATATTTATACTACTAGAAGGGGAATTTACCACACCCACTTGGGGAAGACAGAAAGGGAGTATGACTTCAGAAGCCTGGTGCCAATTTATTTTTATAATCTCTGGCTGATTACACTGAGAGCTGTTTTTTGTTTTGTTTTGTTTTTAATCATACAATGTATGATACAACGTTGGGGATTCAAATCCTTCCCACCCCTTCTTTTTGGACTATAGTTCGCCTTCTCATTTACAAGCTTCCAGTGAGGCATATTTCTCATTCTTTACTTCTTAACCTCCTCTTTTTACTTCACCTTTCATCACTCACTCAAGATACCTAATAATACAAGTACAAAAACAAATTAAGATATGATAAGACAATTAAGAAGTCACAGAATGTAAAAACAACAAGGCAAGAATTTGCTGTTTTGTATTTGCTGTTTTCCTTTTAATATTTTGTGATTTTGACAGTGTTTTTTTAATACTGTAGTTCAATTACATTTTTAATTTGTGTATATTGTGAATGTTTAACTGTTTTGAGCAGTTATAAGCTGTCTTGAGTCTCTAACTGTAGAAAAGAAGCAGTATTATCATTGTCTTTTCCCTAACTCTCTCTAAAACAAGTGGAGCCCACCAGAAAAATCACTCAACATGACAATAGGTGAGAGACTTTTACTAACCTGTTTTACAATCCACCACACTTCAGAGATTGGATTAGAGTTCCCCACCTGGTAAGGGTGACCAAGGAAGTCTCACCATCCTCTCTGATGAGAAGCTAAAGAACATCTGATGAGAATAAGGATAGGCTGGACTTTTTGGTAGTGAGCAGTGGAGGTGCTAAAGGTACCAGCCTTTTCTGATCTTTCCTCAGGGCTGTAATCCTGTGCATGCTTATTTTCATCTTAAAAAGTGTACTTTTTGGATTCATAGAATTTTCCCAGTCAACATGGCTGCTGTCATAAGTTCCCAAAACAACTGTAAACCATAGTCCCAAATCGAACTTTGCCAAGCACTGAGGCCACATGTATTTGGGCTGGCTGTCAAGAATAGGACAAACCTATAGGTGACAGAAGAGATAACAAGACCTCAGTCTTCAATCCAAATATTCAGGTAAGTAACTCCAGGAAGGTGGTCCATACAAGATCCTGGCTTCCAAATATTTAGGGCCTGAAAATTCAAACAATAGGGTGTTTATTGAATTTTTTAAAATGTGACTTATCCTTGATGGGATATAGTCGCATTTTAGATTATTAGCTGTTTTTATTGCACATAATTAACTGCCAATTCTGCTGGGCAACTGAAACTCGCATGCAGCCCGGGTCCCAGCTGCACTAAGCCGGTCACTTTTCAAAAATGGGAACTTCTCGTTTTTGAAAACAGCCAGCTGAGTGCAGCTGGGACCCAGGCTGAATGCGGGTTTCAGTCACTCAGCAGAATCAGCGGCAAATTACGTGAGATAAAAACAGCTAATAATCTAAAATGTGACTGTATCCCATCAGGGATAAGTCACGTTTTTTAAATGCGATAAACTCCTAGGTTGAACTGTGCATAACTGTTACCTAGTGAAGCTGGAACAAGATCATACAGCTATATCTCATTTAATGAAGTACATATGTTTTTTGGGCTTGACTTCTTTAACAGAGCTAAAAACAATATAGAAAGAACAGGGATAGGTTCTTGTGCACAAAAAAGAGCAGCTCAACATGTTTCAACAAACCTTTTATCTAAAACTAGCAATGCACACATGTGAAAAGTCATGTAAGCTTGCATATATAAACAAAACGAAACAAACAATTTGAACCTTCTAGAAACCACTTCAAAACATCTTCCAAAATGCATCCTGCGAGGATTTTTCCTCAGGATTTGTATGTCGGTGGCAAAACTTACAGCTCTCTGTTTTTTCAAAAGGTAGCTGGTGAGGCAGGCTAATGTGCTTTCCCTCCACCTCACCTTTATTATTATTATTATCATTATGCTTTGTTTATATAGCACTGTAGATTTACATAGCACTGTACATACAGTACGAACAGTAAAATACATAAAAGTAAATCTGCCCATGGCGTACATTCTATGAAATAATAGCATAATACAGGAAGGGGTTCAATAAAATAAGGCAGGAAACAAGTTAAAAACTTCAAATAACAAATAATAGTCAAGCAATACCTGGGAATGCTTCCCTGAACAGGATGGTCTTCAACTCAGTTTTGAAACTGGTCAAAGAAGTGATGACCCGTGCTCGTAGGGGAAGGAGATTCCAGGAGTGAGGGGCAGCAAGTGAAAAGGAACAAAGCCGAGACAGGGCAGTGAAAATCCTAGGCTGAGAAAGCAGACCTTGACTACCATAACAGAGGGCACGGGGAGAAAGGTGAGGAGAAAGAAGGTCCAATAAATAAAGAGGGGCCAGCCCATGCAGGGCTTTAAAAGTCAACAACAGAAGTTTATACTGAATATGGAAAGGGAGGGGGAGTCAGTGAAGTGATGACAATAAAGGAGAGATATGGTCGAAGCAGTGGGCGGATATAAGAATGTGGGCAGTTGAATGTTGGACAGAAATTAGAGGGAGAAAGAAGAAGCCCCACCAGAAGGAGGTTACAGAAATCAATTGCGAGAATCTTGGCGATAGAGACAGACAGAAATGGTTGGATTTTGGCAATATTATATAGAAAGAATCTACATGCCTTAGGTATGGTCTGGATCTGGGGGATACATAACAGAGAAGAATCAAAAATAAAACCAAGGCTACGGGCTCCCTGGACCGGTCGAATAGAAATGTCATCCACAGAAACAGAAAAGGAGTATTGAAGAATAGACTTCGGTCAAAAAATGAGAAGCTCCGTTTTGGACATATTGAGCTTCAAGTGCCCATGCTGCATCCACTGAGAGATAGCTGTAAGATAAGATGAAACTTGCTGTTCAAGACCCGGAGAAAGGTCAGGGATGGAAAGATACAGCTCAGAGTCATTGGCATACAAATGATAGGAAAAACCAAAACAACTAATGAGTTTTCCTAGGGACAATGTGTAGAGAGAAAACAACAGGGGACCCAAGACAGAGCCCGAGGAACTCCAACAGATAAGAGAACAGAAGACGAATTCTGACCACCCATGACCACTGCAAATTATCTATCTGACAAATAAGATCTAAACCAGTCAAGAACAGAGTCCGAGAACCTAAGGTCAGAAAGTATATTAACTAGAAGACAGTGTCAAAGGCCGCAGACAAATCAAGAAGAAAGAGAACAGAGTAAAGGCCATTAGCCTTGGCCCATAAAAGATCACCTGAGAACTTAGTGAGAGCCGTCTCTGTAGAATGCTGTGGGTGGAAACAGGACTGAAATGGATTGAGAATGGAGTTGGCTTCAAGAAACTCAAGACAGCGAGAATAAACAACCCATTCCAAAACTTCAGAAAGAAATGGAAGAAGAGAAATCGGACGATAGCTAGACAAAGAAGAGGGGTCAAGAGAAGGTTTTTTCAGAATAGGGGAAACTAAAGCATGTTTAAACGACAGCTGGGGAGAAAATATAGAACTGGCAGGAATTAGACAGTACGATATCAACCCCTACTCCTCAACCCTCAGGGAAGCTTGTGTGGGTGAAAGAAAGACTGCTAAAAGAAAAGGCAGCGGAAGTAGCAGTATCATGGGAGGGGAGCCAGATTTCTGTAAGAGTGAGGCGATTAAGTGATGTAGAGAGAAAAAGGTGATGAATTGCTGCCCCTTTAGGGGCAGCAGAGCGACAGTTCCAGAGTGAACAGAAGAATGGAATGTGAAGTCGAAGGCTTTCATGGCCAGCATCCATAGTTTTTGTGGGTTTTTTGGGCTTTGTGGCTATGTTCTAGAAGGGTTTCTTCCTAACGTTTCACCAGCATTTGTGGCTGGCATCTTCAGAGCATTCTCTGAAGATGCCATCCACAGATGCTGGTGAAACATCAGGAAGAAATTCTTCTAGAACATGGCCACATAGCCTGAAAAACCCACAAGAAGAATGGAAGTTGGGAGAAAGGAAGATGCCGAATGGAGATCATGTTAGGAGAAGTGTGTGGAGCCATGGGAAGGAAAGGATTCACTACCCAATGAACAACAGGAGATTGAGAAGATGTGACAATGACAAAAACAGAAAAGAGAAAGCTGTTATAGGCTCTCTCCTGAGGTAGATTCCACTGTAGGCAGGGAGGGTAGTATAGAGGCAGTTGAAGCTGTTGCTGGCTCTCTTGCTCCTCACACTTGCTCAGTAAGAGACAGCTGCTTATCTTGTCTTCTGTAAATAAGCTTTATTGGATTGTTTCTTGTTGACACACTGCTGCAAACTAGCACTGAGGCTGCATCCACACTGCAGAAATAATCCAGTTTGAAACCACTTTAACTGCCATGGCCCAATGTTGTGGAATTCTGCAGTTTGTAATTTGTGGTGGCACCAGAGATCTCTGGCAGAGAAGGCTAAGTGTCTCACAAAACTACAATTCCCAGAATTCCATAGCATTGAGTCATGGCAATTTAAAGTGGCATCAACCTGGATTGTTTTTGCAGTGTAGATGCAGCCTGAATATCTGTCTTTCTTCTGCCCTCTTTCTCAATGTTCTCCACAATGCCAGTGCTGCCAAAAAACAAACAAACCAAAACCCTTCCAGAAAACAGAAGACAAAATGGTGGGCTTAGCTTGAATCCTGTAAACAAGACTTTGTAAAAAGGAGTTTCTTTGTCAAACACTTTATCAAGTGAGGTTGCCTGTAATTATAAACTTTGGAGTTTATTGCACGCACATTTAACCTGACTGCACCCTAATGGGATGCAGCCGGGAAATGATGCAGGTGAGAATTATTGCATGTAATTTACCACTGATTCCACTGGCTGAGTACAGCCCAGCTACAGCCCAGCTCCCAGGCATGCTTCAGCTGCCATTTTCCCAAGCCAAAGCGCGCCTGGGAGCCAAGATGCAGCCGAGTTGTACTCAGCTGGTAGAACTGGCAGCGAACTATGGCCTGTTACAGACAGCCAAAATAAAGCTGCTTCCAGTCACAGTGGAGGTATGGTGTTTCAATGATGCATGAGTCCTAAGAGTCCAGAAGCCACACCAATGCCACACTCCAGTCCTTAGGAGTGGAACATGGCTTTGGTGTGACTTCTGGACTCTTAGGACGCATGCATCATTGAAACACCATACCTCCACTGTGACTCGAAGCAGCTTTATTTTGGCTGTCTGTAACAGGCCTAAGTGTGATAATTCCCGCCTGCATCCCATGTCCAGGCTGCATCCCATTAGGATGCAGTCAGGTTAAATATGTGTGCAATAAGCTCCTTTATCTGTCAAGATCCCATTGCTATTGTAGCAGCTGTATATTGCACCAGTTGAAATGTCCAGTTCTACAGAGAGGCCCAAATAGAGCACACTACAGTAGTCTCATCTCAGTGTTGCTAGAGCATTAGTGACTATAGGGTTTAGGGTTTGCATGAACAAACATTTCATCAACAAACCTTAGATGGAGGGCCAAATATCATTAAAATAAAAGAACATGGAAGCCAATAGAAGGATTTCAGTGCAGCCGATTCTGTTTTCAATGAATGATAACAGCAGAACTAAAGCTGAATAAATCTGGGAAAGCTCCACAGCTTCAGACAAGGCAGGAGTGATTCTCCAGCTGTATTTCATTAGCAGCTCTGATCAGGGCTCCAAATAAAATGGGCCTAAGTGGTGTGGCAAGGGAAAGCCGTAATTATACATCAACCCCCAAAATGGAAACCTATGTTACCAACCAACCAAGCAACCTGACTTTTTCCCAACCCAAATATTGATTCTTCTTGGTTACTGCACCTTCACAGCCAAGTATGCAACCCAATGCACTGACGTCTTTGTGGGGATATGTCTTCTGAGCTTTTACAATGGCATGTACAAAGTGAAGTCACGTTATTAAAATAAACCTTGGCTTCTGATGTCTAGACAAGAAGACAATGAAAGAAGGGGGATTTTAGGGAGAGAGGGGGCAACGGGGCACTCTTTCACCCTATCATGAATCCTGAAGTATTGCCAATGCCAATGCCATATTTTGATTTGGAAAGTTGCATAGCCAGGAGTGCTTGTCACCTAATTACCTACTGTTGGTTACATGAAAAATCTGTTTTAAACTTGCTGTTTTGCTGGAAGCTGTTTTTGCCACATTGACTTTAAAACATTTTACCTATTTGGTTTGGCTGAGGGGATGCTACAGGGCTGGGTTTTCCCACATTTAGTCTTCAATGATGTAGACTGCACACCCTTCTCCTCTTCAGTATTGAGATATCAAAGGAAGCTTTTAGTATCAAATTAATGGAGTTTGTGTGTAAATATTTTTCTTCTTTCTTTTCAAACAACAATTTTGCAATTTTAATTCTCTGGGAGGTTTGCACAGGTAGGCCTCTTCCATCATCATCTACCTCTTTCCAGATTTCACCAAGCCATTTAATTACCAATCAAATTGGAATTAACATTAAATCGAATTGCTACTGCCCACTTCAGGTGGACCTATCAGTACAATTGCTGAAATTCAACACTTGCATAAATTCTAAAGAGACTGGATACTGATGAGGTATGCAATTGGAAAAGTTGCTTGTTTGGACTCCTACTCCCAGAATTCCACAGCTAGAACAGCCAGTGGCTGTATAGTCCAAAAAAGTAACTTTGGGCCTAAACAGAGGGCCCTAAAGGGATGGCATCACGCTGCCCCTTTGAGCGCTGGATTGGGACAGCAGCAAATGCACACCATGGCCCTGATCCAGCATTTTTCCAGACCAAAAAGAAGCGGCAAAATGCTTCTTCCTTTTGGCCTGGAAAAAGGCTGCCTTCACGTTGGCACTTTTAGGCAATCCTTTTGGCATGCAGCATGTAGTTGCCGTGCTGCCAGAGCACTGCAATGCTGCCCATAGTCTGGTCAGGTGGGCGGCATGATGGCAGCTTGGGGGCAGAGACAGGGCATGCGGCATGCAGCTGCCACACTCCACACTGACATGGGCCTTTTGGGCCGGTCTGTTTAGCCTCTATATTTCCTGTCTGTGGTATGCTTTTGTCCTAGGCCTTTTAAAACTATCACAAGTTATCCATCCCTAAGTAAAGTCATGGCCTTTAAGGCCCCGTCAGTGAATGGTTTGACCAGATCTCACCAATTACAGTGTTTTCGGGAAGGACAGTGAAGTAACATACCAGAGGTTCTTCCACTGTTTAGATGCTCACTTCAAAGTTGACGTGCCTCGGTTTAGTGTTGTTCTGAAGCTAATGATGACAATGTTTTCCTTGTATAATCTCATATTCTGTTTCAGATTAGTCCTTTGCCTAACATCCTTCCTCAGATCTTGATTTATTTACTCTTGATTTTGTTTGTGTTGATCTTAAGATGTTAGCTATCAAGTCACGTCTCTTAATTTACCACCATACTTTGGGCTTAGTTACATTTGTTCAGTGTTAAATATTTGTAGTTTTTTTTGTCTCTGATAATAATGTAATATAATATCCTACTCTGTGTTTCTTATTGTGTGTGTGTGATTGTGACACAAACACACACACAAATTGTAGTGTGCACAATAGGCATTTAATCTTTTAAATTGTTTTTCCTTCCATGAGTGAATACTTATAAAATATTTTGACTTGACAGGCAAGATTATGAGAGTTTGCACATTTTAATTGATTTTTCACACTGCAGGAGTTTTTGTGGAAAATACAGTGCTGGTGTTGTTGTTTTTAAATACCTTTTACAGTTTGAAAAATTTCCTGGAATTTTTTTTTAAAAAAACTAAAAGCCAATCTTCACTGTTTCAGAAGCTTTCATGGTGTATTTTATGTTTTGAAACTGATCCAATAAAAGTAGTGTTGCTTATGGATATTGAATTTTGTTGTATTTTGCTGCGTGGCCAATAAGCTATCACCAAGTGTGTGTGTGTGTGTGTGTGTAGGAGGAGGAGGAGGACAGTCAGAGGAGGGAAGCTTAGTGCCTAGCTCTCACATATGTGCAGAAACATACATTCTCTCGCGCACGCACACACACACACACACACACACACACACACACTGTTTTTTGTCTAACATTTCAAAAGTTTCATCTATTCACAAAGGGTTACTTTGCTTCAAAATATCATCAAATTCTACTATTTCCTTTTCAGAAAATTGTAACCATATGCTAATTTCCCAATTTTATTCAATTGGGAGATATTTGAAGCTTTGGGAAACACAACAAGGCTTTGACTTGGATACAAAGTAAATGAGGCCTGTCTGAAATGATCTAAAATGAAGCAGTCCTTGTTGCATATAAAGCACCAGAGTGTGTTCTGCGAATCCGTTTTTCCCTATTTGCATTCCTACTAGATATGCCATTGTGCTAATGCAATTAACGTGCATGTTTTTGTTTGGCAAATAATGTCCACAAAGAAACTTGTGCAGCCTTGATAATCTGTCTACCAGAATTCCAAGAAAAATAATCCAAAGCAAAGATGTCCATGCCAAGGGAGATCTCCATTGGCTAAAAACTACCCTTCTCAATGATACACTGTCCCAAGTCTTTTTAAGCTTTCTCATGTCTGCTTTTTAGATAACAAGAACAACAATGCATATGAATGCATTCAGAGAACTAACTGGTAGTTTTATTTTCTGCTGTGCTGCTCTTATGTCAAGAAAGCAATGGTAAAAGACACTGAACACCACTTTTCAGTGAAGACAAGGATAAAATTTCCAGTGATTTTAATGAGATTGGATTGTCTTAAATCCAAACATTTTGAACTACACCCACTTTCAAAATAATTTGGCATTTCAGAAAATCTCAGTTTTCAAGACAGACCTTTCAAAGCATGTACCATTCATAACAGAGGTTTGGAAGCTGATTCTATGATTCTATGTCAGCCTTCTTCAGAAATTCACCAATATAGAGACCCTTTAGGGGTTATATACCTTAAAGATACCAGATCTCCTTTGATTTTGGAAGCTAAGCAAGGTCAACCCTGGTTAGTACTTGAATGGGAGACAGCCAATAAATACCAGGTGCTGTAGGCTATATTTTAGAAGAAGGAACTGGCAAAACAACCTCTGAATATTTCTTGTCAAAGAAAATCCTCTGAAATTCATGGGGTCACCATAACTTGACAGCAACTTGAAGGCAGATGCATACAGAGAGAGAGATTATTTACTGTAAGAAGACAAAAAAGACAAAAAGACAAAGACAAACAAAGTTTGTCTGAAGATGCCAGCCACTGGAGAAACGTCAAGAAGAAACTCTTCTAGAACATGGTCAAATTGCCTGAAAAACCCACAAAAAAACAATGTTAAAACAGCAACAATGACAACTACAGTGCCAATGCTTTGAAACTTCAATTTGCATGTGAAGTTTTTAATGCCTGTCTTTGGATCCTTTCTTGGTGTAATTATGTATTGGGCTTTGCAATCATAAGAGGGGAAGCATCTTTGTGGCAAGATTCTCCCCATCATCAATCCCACCACTCCAGTAATTTCATTTAAAATGATTCACTGTATGAGTCAGGACCACCACACTGTGAGTTTGCCCACCTACTATCCACATGAATAGCATTTTTCAATGGAGCTGGAAAATCTTGAAACATTATCTTCCATGGGTTGTCCACAACATGCAGTTTTGTTGTTCCATAAAGCTAGAGTTGAGGCCCTGAAAGCTTCCAGATACTACCCTTCTTGTCCCCTCATACTGATACACCATACTCACTAGTGAGAGATGATAGCAGTTTAGCAACAGCTGGAGGACCATATATTATCACACCTTGATCTAAATAATCTGGATCAAGGGCTAGGAGTTCTCTATTCCAGTTGGCAGTCCATGTAGCATGTGCAATATCTTAGCCAGCTGCCAATTACATAAGATGAAAAATGCTTGAATACATGTGTCATGTTCAAAAGAATTGTTTAGATAAGTTAGTTCCAGTAATACCATTGTTCTGTTCTATCTGATATCAGATTTCTGTTTTAAAATTATTTATAGAAATAGGTGACAAATCACATAGAGGGTTTTAGGTATTTTTTTACAATCATCCAGATCTGTTTTGTTTTGTTTTAATTTAGCCTTGTTAAATCTGCATTTGGCACTGCCAGTATTGATAGTATACTCTTTATTTAATACTTTGACTGAAAAAAATGTGTGTGTGTGTGTGGGGGGGGTGTCTGTATGGAAGCATCCCAGATGAAGCAGACAATCAATAAACAGTTAATATTAGGGTAGATATAGTGACACTAGAAGAGACTGTTTGAGTGGTTAGTATGATCCTTTGATGTAAAATCCTCCAGTAAGAGGAGTAAAATGCTTGTTCTGAAATGGATTTGACAGTAAAATGCCTGTTTTGACATGGATTTTAAATCAGTGGTGGCATAGTGCTCTGATGCCAGTAGGGTAGTGAATCAGCTCCAAAGTTTAGTCCAAAATCTGAAGGAGCTAACCAATGGGCTGAAACTTGCCACCACCACCACCCTCTCCCCATAGTTCAGCAGCTTGGATAGCCCCTTTCAAGTTTGGCCCAAGCAGAGAGTGGATTCACTGCTTCACTGACAATGTTACCAGGCATCACCGCACTAACTGTGAGCTGAACGTCAGGAAAACCAGCAAAGCTGGCCAGCAAAAATCTTTCTAGAGCTGTTGATCTGCATTGTTCTGACTGGTGACCAAAAGGAAATGAATTATAAATAGCAGAAGTGGACTCTTTTTTCCTTCTCCCTTCCTCCCCAACACCCCCACCCCTGCCAAAATATCTCAGGAAGTTTGTAATGCACTAGGCAGCTGAAGTACCATATTAACTTGCAGATGCCAGACGTTATGCAACCTTCATCTTTTTCAATTATGCTGTCCTTAACAATTCTTCCCTGCTTGCTTACATGTGCATTACATTACAAATATGCACATGATCCAGCGTGGTTTAACCTTTATTCTGTCAAAATGGAATGTTTCATTATTTGAAGTATCCCCCTGTATATTTGTCCTGACAGGCTAAATGTTTTGCCTCTTGACCTAAGGCAGGAAGAGACAGATCTGTAAAGACACCTTTTGTGTCCATCACATTTTATTTTTCCATTGTGGTGAAACAGCGTAGTGGAATGATCTGGTGGTAACATTGCTTCAGCTTTGGGCTGGCCAAAAAAAGATGACTATGATGATGGTGGTGGTGATGATGGTGGTACACAGCATTTACCAAAATATGACCTTCTGGAACAATAACATTTCTCAAAAGGATTTCTCAAAGTTTGGATGCTGAAGCATAGAAACAGAGAAGAGCATAAAGTGGACTTCAGAAACTTGCCAAGAATGGAAAAGGAGCATTAGAGAAAGCTAAAATGGCTGTATCTCGGTGGAGATGTTTCTAAAACAAGCTGGCTTCCCATCTCTCTTTATATCTATGAAAGTTAAGGGTATGACAGATAAGCTCAACTTCAGGATGCTTGAAGGATGCAGCTTCCAAACACTGGGAGAAAACATGGGGGGGGGAGTGTGTAACAATATCTGGTCCTCTCATAAAATTCTGTGATTGAAGCAGACTCATTTTATATCTAGATGTGCCCTCATTGGCTGTTGGCTCCAATATCAGTGGGATGGAGAACCCACTCTGGGTTTCACTCAAAATTTTAAAGGAGCTGGCCAAATTTCTGAACTTATGAGAGGGGCTCAACAGCTTGAATAACATTTTTTAAATTAGCAACTAAAACCCAGGGCAAATTCACAGCTGCACTAAGATGGAAGCCACCATCTGCAAATGCCCTCTGTGCCATCAGTTGGTGTTGGCCAAGATCATCATCTTCTCCTCCACCCTTCTCCTCCTCTTTTCTCCAACATGCAGTCACCAAGACTTCTGCTTCAGAAGACTAGCATGAGTGGTGAAGAGAATAGCCTTCTTAACTCTTACCCCTATGCAGAATAACATGGTGGCAAAAACTTTTAAAAAGGCTATTCTCTAAAGTGGATCCATAAATGACATTCAGATGGAAAAGACTTTGCTGAATCAGAGGGGCAGTGTGAAGTGGGTGATGCTTTTCTGAAACAAATGTACACACAAATCTCTCTGTCATACATACTTTATATTTTTAATAGGCATTCCCTTTTCATTCTGAGTGCTACTCAACACAGTAATGGCTATCACATGAATGTATCTAGGGTTAAAATGAAGAGATTTCATTTTTGACCCCTGCAAAACAAGAGTGGTGTTATATATTTTAGCTATCTGCAGCTTCTTTTCATCAAAGCTTCCTTTCAGGAAACAGCATAATTTAATGATACAAACAGGAAGCATCTGCTTTCTCCTATATGATAATAAAAGTAAGCTCCTTACTGCACAGAGGAAGGAAAAAATAAAGACCTCAAATTCTCCACTTTTCAGTTGTTTTTACTCAGCAAACTCTCACTGTCATTGATGTTACATATTCTTTCTCACCTCCCCACCACTGCCAAATAAGGAACAGGTGAGGGCCCGTAGGAGCAATTTACACAGCCACATTGACTTACTGCGATTAGTGTGGCTTGAGCAGATTAATGTAACAGTTGGCAAATGTTGGTGCAACACCGTATTGCTTTGCTATGTGACAACATGCCACTCAAACCACAGCTAACTGGACCATAACGAGCCTCCTTTGAGAAGTGAATACACTGCATACATATCTAGAGCAAAAAAAAAAGTGCTTCTTGATCCTTCTGGCTCATGGGTGGGGAAGGTGCAGCTCAAAGACCACTCGTGGCTCCCAGATCCCAATTTTCAGGCCCAAAGTCCCCTCTTTTAATCAGTTTGATTATCAGGTTATTTCCCCCAATTGTATCAAAAGCCCCCCAAACGTGTGCAAACATGCAAAAATGCCTTCCCCAATGCCCTCCCCATACACCTCCATTCCCCTTGATTTCTCCTCTAAAATGGTGTCAGGAAGTAGAACAATATCACTTCCAATCACCATTTTGGAAGATAAATGGAGAGGAACAGAGGTATTTAATAATAATAATAATAATAATAATGATGATGATAA
>NC_056522.1:268627044-268671503 GCF_019175285.1 Sceloporus undulatus
TAATAATAATAATAATAATAATAATAATAATAATAATAATAATAATAATATAGTTTATTTATACCTCCCGCCTCTCTCAGATTGAGGCGGGATTACAACCTTAAAAGACACTTAGTACAATTTACAATCAATACAACAATAAAATATTAACACTGAATTTACCAAGAATTCCTATTAGTTCTCTAAAAATTACAATTCATCCATTAGCCAACAATCAGAGTCAAGGAAGAGCAGTCGTCATAAGCTTTTTATATGGAATTCAGTGGATAAGCCGACCGGAAGAGATCCGTTTTGAGTGCCTTCTTAAAGACCTCTCAGGTAGTAATGAGACGGATCTCTTCCAGTAGGTCATTCCATAATCTTGGGGCCACGGCAGTGAATGCCTTATGTGAAGTTGTCATTAACCTGGTATTATAATTGTTTAAATTGTTCGCCGCTTTTATCAAAATTTTGGAAAAGCGGGTTACAAATAAACTATATTATTATTATTATTATTATTATTATTATTATTATTATTATTATTTTCTAGTAAGAACTTCCCAGATGTTCTAAGAGTGCGGGGCGGATTATGTAGGGAGAAGTGCTCCCGCAAGTAACTCAGGCCCAAGCCATGTAGGGCTTTAAAGGTAATAACTAACACCGTGTATTGCACCCAGAAGCTAATTGGCAGCCAGTGAAGAGATTTCAGTACAGGTGTTATATGGTCAAACCTAGATGTTCTGGTGACCAATCTGGCTGCTGCATTTTGAACCAATTGAAGCTTCCAAATTTGTACAAGGGTAGCCCCAAGTAGAGTGCATTGCAGAAATCTAACCGAGAGATTACCAGTGCAAGTACTACTGCTTCAAGGTCATTTCGGTCCAGGTAGGGACGCAGTTGGCGTATCAGACGAAGCTGATACCAAGCACTCTTGACCGTCCCATCTATTTGGGATGTCAATTGGGGGAATTGTATATATTGTATTTTTTAAAGGTTGTACGCCGCTTTGATTGTGGAAACAAAAAGCGGGATATAAATTAAAGTTTTATTATTATTATTATTATTATTATTATTATTATTATTATTATTAATTGTAAGGACGGATCCAGGAGTACTCCCAAACTGCAAACCTCGTCCTTTAGGCGAAGTGTGACCCCATCCAGGACTGGGTGACAAAACTCCATCCCTGGACTTGGGGTACCTATCGCGAGTACCTCCATTTTCTCTGGATTCAGTCTGAGCTTGTTTTCCCTCATCCAGCCCATTACTGACCCCAGACAGGCATCCAGAGGAGAGATGCCATCCCTAGTCACTGCAATAATCGGGGACATAGAGAAATAAATTTGGGTGTCATCAGCATACTGATGACACTGCATTCCATGTCTCCGGATGATCTCTCCCAGCAGCTTCATGTAAATGTTGAAAAGCATGGGGGACAGAATGGCACCCTGAGGGACGCCAGATGTCAGCTCTCTCTTGGAAGATCAGCTGTCCCCCAGCATCACCATCAGGAATCTGCCTGAGAGGTAGGAACGGAACCACTGGAGCGCAGTGCCCCCAATACCTAACTCCCTCAGGCGTTCCAGAAGGATACCATGGTCTATGGTATTGAATGCCGCTGAGATGTCCAAGAGCACCAGCGGGGTCATACTTCCCCTGTCAATGCCCAGACGGAGATCATCGACTAAGGTGACCATGGCGGTCTCAACTCCATATCCTGCCCTGAATCCAGTTTGAAATGGGTCTAGATAATTGGCTTCATCCAAGACAGCTTGGAGCTGGAAGGCGACTGCCCTCTCGATCACCTTGCCCAAAAATGGTAAAAGAGAGACCGGTCTATAATTGTTTCTCACCAGGGGATCTAGGTAGGGTTTTTTCAAAAGCGGTCTAACAACTCCTTGCTTTAATTGTGATGGAAATCTTCCCTCCCTGAGGGATGCATTGATTATAGATTGTAGTAATGTTTTTGTTGCATCCCCTCCCTGGGCGGCCAACCATGATGGGCAAGGATCGAGAGGGCTCGTCATCCTCCTGACACATCCAAGAATCTTGTCCACTTCATCAGTATTTACAAACTCAAAATGGTCCAGTCTAACAAGGCCCACAGAGTCACTGGATATCTCTTTCCCAATCTCTGCTATAATGCTGGCGTCCAGATCAGCCCTTATCAGAGAGATTTTATCCGCAAAAATGTTATTAATAGCATCACAGCAGGATTTAGTTGGTTCAAATAATACGTTTAGGGTGGGAGACGGTTGAGTTAGCTCTTTTGACCACCCTAAACAGCTCTGCTGGATGAGACTCAGCGGACGCAAAACGTGCAGCATAGAAGGAATTCTTTGCTGCATCTATTGCCACTCCATAAGACTTCAATAAGATCTCATGGAGTGTCTTGTCGGATAAACGTTGATTTGGGCAGGCTATAGGAAATTCAGTCAGTGCAAGGGAGGTGGATGGGTAGAAAATCCCCCCACCCTACCCCCCCCCCATTCTACTGCATAATTCTGTAGAATGGGTGGCAGTGCTCTCCAGGCTTTTAGGCAGCTGTCTGAGTTCTTCTTGTCAGTGCCAGAGGCTGCACCTGAGGACTTTCGGTTACACAACATGGGCACTCTCAGGGAGCTGCAGGTCTTCCCTGAGAGAAGGTGAGAAAGAATTAAACAACTGTAACCTTTTTCACCATTTTCAGAAGGCTTCAGGGTTGCAGCCAACCAAAAAAACAAAAAGGATAATTACAGCGATAAAAAAATCGTTTTTGTATTCACTCATGGAGATAAAACTCTTTTAGATTTGTCATATGAAGACAGAAAGTCAAGTGAATGTTTCTAAGAAGGGCACTACTGCTTAATGCTCAGGCTAAAGTATTGTTTGGATTCTTCACAGATCAGAACCTACTGGGTTGTGATATCAAGTGGTGTTGCATTGCTGACTGAAACCTCACCAGCCCAATAAAAAAAAGTGTGATCCTGTAGATAACACATACTTGTGTAACCCTAGGTTATGATGATGCCTGTCCTGTGAAGGATGTTATGGAATGTCCTTTTCTTCATTTGCAGAAGAGCAACTGGTAGGTTCCTGGGCTGTATTGAGACTGCACAGTTTGATACAACATTGGTTCCCATGGCTCCATCTTATGAAATCCTGGGATCTATAGATTGGTGAAGGACACAGAATTCTCTAGAGCACTCCCCTGAACAAAAGGACCAGAACTCTCTGGCAGCCACTTCTAAGCCCCTCATGAGATACATAACTCAAGATTCCACAGGATGAAGCCATGGCAGTAAAAGTGATACCAATGTACCATACTCTGAAACGGTCATGATTTGGCAGGGATAGTCACAGTTAATTCTCAGGCACCTCACTTTGTCAACCAATGCGTCTCCCCATTTGTCCTCAGCTTATTTCATTTGCTGCAAACTGAATTCAGAGCAATAGTTTACACTCAATTAACTCAGCAGGGAAAAAAGACAAAGGGGGGTGTAATCTTGTCCTTCCCTATAGATACAGTAAAAGCAAACTGCTGCATCCTCTCCAAACTTGTCTGCTCTTCCTCATTAACATTGTTTGCCATCTTGACCACACTCTGATGGTCCTTGGCCACATGTGTCCTGGTTTTTGTTTATGGGGTGTCAGACTGCTTTATCACAGTAGTGGGCAAATGGGATTTAAACAATAGTTAAACTAGAGAAAACCAGTAAATGTCATGTGATAAACTTCCGGCATTTCCTGGTTTTCTCTAGTTTAACTCTCATTTAAATCCCATTTGCCCGCTAGTGTGATAAAGTTAAGAGTGTTTGATGTGTCATACCTGTGAATTGCGAACACTGTCCTGGTCACATTTCTGTCCCTCAGCCACTACACAGTCATAGGGCTACATCCAGGCAAATGCATTCTGGGTGTCTCATGTATCTAGATTGAAAGAAGTAGGCCTGCGGAGGCTGTTCCATTTTTATCAGGTGTGGACCCCTACAGCCAAGCACTGGCTGGGGATCAAAGCTGTAACCAGAAACCTCCCAGCTATTGTTGCCTACTAGTTTATCTCATGAAGGAGACTGGGAGTTTATCCCATGAATATCCCAGAAAAATTGCATATAATTATGCAAAACAATCTCAGACGACATTGCACAAAACCCGCTATTAAAGTGGTCACAAAGAAACATTAACACACATATTTTTACTTTTGCGATTTCAGCGACAATGCATTTCCAATATCACTTTGTTTGTGCAATTGTATATGATAACCATTTTTGCTTTATTTGCAGGATGCTTTAAATGCACTTTGACCTCTCTTTAATGCTAAAATTAGCCCCAGTGTGATAAACATCATAGTTAAGAAGAAAATAGAGATGGAGGAGCACTCCTACCCATGACAAATATACTGGCAGAGACTGCTGTTCCCCTGGAGTGCATATTGGGTCTATGCCAGATGCTTCTGTGGGCCCAATGGGAAGGGATGCCATTTGGGGTGATTTCTTTTCCCTTCTTCAGTCTTCTGATGACACCTCCAAATGTTGTTCTGTAAGATTGCTTCAGTTTTCTGGAGGAGAGATGGGAATCACAGCTATTACATCCTTCTTTGTTCCACTGAACTGGAGCCTCTGCCGGACAAAAGACTCTTCTGTTCATGGGGAGATTTTTTATTTGTTGTGTGCCTTCAAGTCATGTATGGTGACCCTAAGATGAACATATCATGGGGTTTTCTTGGCAAGTTTTATTCAGAGAAGGTTTTCCATGGCCTTTCCCTGAGACTGAAAGAGTGTGACTTGCCCAAGGTCACCCCCTGGATTTCCATCACTGTGCTAGGATTTGAACCCTGGTCTCAAGAGTAGTAGTCCAACACTCGAACCAGTAGCCATTCTTGCTCTAATTGGAAGATACTACTGGGGAGATACTACAGCCCCTTTTCCTATCCTTTTATAGGACAGTGAACTACTGTGGCCATACTCCCCAATGAGAAGCATATTGTGACTAACCAGCAAAGTATGACCAACTGGATAGCCATGTTCTTGATAGTACAGATGTGAGGGAAGTGTGGCTCTGTCTGAGGAGACATCTAAGACATCAAAATATAGGGCAAAAAGCAGTGCCCTTCCATTTAAAACTGGCACTGCACAAGGCATGGGGAAAATAAAGTTTTGGATTATGGCCAAGACCCTACATCAAGCAGGTGGAAAGTGCCGCAACCCATGTAGTTCTCCTCCCAAACTGGCAATGGTCAAACCTTGGGAGGGGCTGCTGCTGCTGCTTACAGTTGGGAAAGGGAGGGATGGGGGAGGCCATTTCTGACACAGAAGATATAGCTGTTCTCTGCTCAGATGAGTGTGTGCTCATGGATGGAGTGCAACCTCCTTTTAATTCCCCTTACAGTTCAGACCAGCTCCTCCTTCATTGTCTAAATTGTCTCCCCCTTCTTTTCCCCCTTGGGAAGCAGCAGCAGCACCAGTAGCAACATTCTGGCCTTTTCTGGGACTTGTTATCTGCTGGAGGGAGGAGGTTTTGAATGGGATCCTTTCTGCCCCATTCCAAAAGGGACATACATTTGAGTCAGCCACATGTGTGCATAAGTCACTAGTAGGACTCTACACTATGACATGCAGAATCCCCCCAACCACTATTGCAATTGTAATCCAATAAAGTTATCTTTACTAGCTATGGCACTGCGAAAATGTTGCTGTCTAACATATTTAATGTAATGGCTTGAATGCAAAAGGTACTTGACAGGACTGCCGCCTCATGTTGGTTATGACAGGCATCAGGGCCTGTAGTCATAGGCTAAGCCTTGGCATTAATAGCCCCTTGAGGAGCCCAAGCTGTGGCTTGGCACTTGGCTTCTGTTTTCCATAAATCTGGGCCTACCTGTTTGCACAGATCCATTTACCCAACCAAGAATAAATAATGTACAAGATTAATTTCTTAACAATGGCCTCTAATAAAGTAATAAACTTTTTTGGTGCAGACCAACTGACATGTGCCTTTGCAAGGTTCATAATAATTAAATATATTAAATAAGCAGGAAGCTAAACTCCATATCTTGACTTTTCATGGCATTGAAAGACTCAAACCAGCAGGCTGGTCTTATCACAACATACAATTCAAGGAAAATGAAAGGGCATTATTCATGAGGGTGGGACATCTGACTTCTGGTTTATTCTCTCCACCCAAAAACATGCATTTTATTTTTCTTGTCTTAAGTGTTACAACTGCCATTAAATGCACCCCCACCCTTAGCCCTCTGCTTTTTTTCTTTCTTTCCCCCCATTTACAGTTAACAAGGCTGCTTGGCCAACATACTCCCTGCCTGCCACAAGTGATTTTTGAGGTCAATAGCTTAGATTTATTTAATGATTTATTTCTCTGTTCTAAGAATAGGTTCTGTAGTTACATGTGCAGTCATAAAAATCATAAAGCCCATGAGCCAAATGAAGTAAGGCGTCACTCCACCCTTCCCTGTAGCAACACAGTTCCAAAATGTTTTCCTGACTTGATTTTAAAAATATGCATTAGTTTCAAAAGTTTCCAAAACTTAAATTAGACAGGTTATATGGACTTCAACGATCACTTCTACTTTGTTAAATCATAATAGGCACCCATCTTTAAGCTTGCAAAACTGAAGGGAATTGGAGCCAATGCTAAATAATTCTTTAATAATTTCTATTAAATAATTTTGTTTTTTGAAATCATTTTAACATTGCCCTTCATCTAAAAATTTAAGGGGGATTTACCAAAAACACAAAAAATCTTGAAACAAATTTGTAATTTAGAGAGTAAGAGAGTTTCTCCTTCTGCATGTGCCAGTTTATAGAGTGTGCCATTGGTACCCACTAGGGTTTGGTTCCAGGACTCCCTACCATAGATACCAAAATTCATGTATACCAAAACATTAGCATAAGATACAAAAATCCATGTATCCTCAAGTTCCATTATATACAGTGGAGTAATAAAATGGTATCCCATATAAAAAAAAATGACAAAATCAAGATGGGGGGGGAGTATTTTCAAACTGTGGATGGTTGAATCTGTGGATGCAGAATCTGTGGATATGGAGGGCTGACAGTACAAGGAACAGAGAAGCATAGTTTGGAAATATTTATCTTAAGGCTTTTATTAAGGCACATAGACTCCCCCCCCCCCTTTGTACTAAATAGGAAATATGTCTACTTACCCTATATTGAGGGCAGCTACCATACCATCCTGAGGACAAGTGACCTTGTTCAGGTTTGGAAGCCAGGCAAAGCAAAAGTAAGCTTACTGCTTAGATAGAAGATCACTAGGGATCTCCAGGCATAGAGAAGAATTCTGCCTTCAGAGTTGACAATACCAGGCTAAATGAGCCACTTGTTTGGCTCAGTATAAGGTAGCTTCCTATGTTCCTACCCCCTTGAAGTGACACCATATCCCACAATTTTTTCTGTCTATATAACAATATACTACACCTGTTCTCCACAGCAACTTTAGTTTAAGCAGTTGAGCCAAAGAAATTTTTTTCTCAAATATTCAAGGAAAGATTCTTGACCTAATACTTCAGTTAGTGTAAGAAGATAAGAAGAGCCCTGCTGGGTCAGAGCAAAGGCCTAAGTTTGACATACTTAACTTTATCGCACAGGCCCTAGAACGGGCCCGTCGTGTTCAAAAAGAGGGTGTTATGGGAACCGGCTGGGGTGAAGAATGAATCTTAGCGCACAGGAGAAAGCCTCTGCTGCCGCTGGACGTCCCCATTGCGTTCCACATCCATCCCTGACAAACACCTGGGATACTGATCTCTCCAGGGCTATACACAGTATCGCTCCCAAGCGTCCTCTCAGGCCTGCTTCCAAAAAACAGCCCTGGTACACGGAAGATCTCCGGGCAAGGAAGTGGGTTCTGCGACGACTAGAGCGCAAATGGAGAAGACACCAGGACTTAGCCAACAAGGCACTCCTAGACTCTCTTTTGGAGGACTATGGAGTGGCAATAAGCGCAGCAAAGAATTCGTTCGTTTCTGCGCGTATCGCGTCCGTGGAGTCGCGTCCGGCAGAGCTGTTCAGGGAAGTGAGGGAGCTTACTCAGCTACCCTCCTCCCTGAACTCTATTCTGGAACCATCCAAAGCCAGCTGTGACGAATTTAACAACTTCTTCGTGGATAAAACCTCTCGGATAAGGGCTGATCTCTGTATTTAGACAGAATCCAGAATAGAGGACTCCAGAGCTTCTGTGGACTCTATTGTACTGGATCAGTTTGAGTCCGTGAGTACTGAGGAAGTGGACAAGATCCTTAGAAGTGTTAGGAAGACAACCTGCTCTCTCGAACCCTGTCCCCCTTGGCTAGCAGCTCAGGGGGGCGCGGCTGTAACCACTATGTTACGCCGCATAATTAATTCATCTTTTAGGGAAGGGCGTTTTCCATCCAGCTTAAAATTGGCCATTGTAAAACTGCTGATAAAAAAGCCCTCCCTAGACCCCCTGATTCATAACAATTATCGGCCTATTTCACTGCTGCTTTTTTTGGGGAAGGTGATCGAGAGGGCAGTTGCCATTCAGCTTCAATCAGTCTTGGATGATACTGATTTTCTAGACCCATTTCAAACTGGCTTCCGGGCGGGCTATGGAGTTGAGACTGCCATGGTCACCTTGGTCGATGATCCCCGTCTGGGCATGGACAGGGGTAGCGTGTCCCTGTTAGTGCTCTTAGACATCTCAGCGGCTTTCAGTACCATTGACCATGGTATCCTTCTGGAATGCCTGAGGGAGTTGGGAATCGGGGGCACTGTGCTCCAGTGGTTCCGTTCCTATTTCTTGGGTCGATTCCAGATGGTGCAGCTGGAGGACGTGTGCTCTGATAAGAGGGCCCTTACATCTGGTGTCCCTCAAGGAGCCATTCTGTCCCCCATGCTATTTAACATTTACATGAAACCTCTGGGAGAGATCATCCGGAGACACGGGGCGCGGTGTTATCAGTACGCTGATGACACCCAAATATGTTTCTCTGTGTCTCCGACTGATGCAGTGACCAGGGATGGCATCTCTCCTCTAGACGCCTGTCTGGAGTCAGTAATGAGCTGGATGAGGGAAAACAGACTCAGAATGAATCCAGAGAAAATGGAAGTACAGTGGTGCCCCGGGATACGAAATGATCGCGTTACGAAATTTCCGGGATACGAAAAAGTTAGATTGGAAAAAACTGTTCCGGGTTACGATGTTTTTTTTGGGTTACGAAATTTATTTCGGCGCGAAATTCAAACGCAAAGCGCGGCTAGCGGCTTTCCAGCGCTAACGGAAAGCCTTTTCGGGTTGCAAAATTATCGGGTTACGAACGGAGCGGCGGAACGAATTAATTTCGTAACCCGAGGTAGCACTGTACTTGGGATAGGATCCCCGGGTCCAGGTTTGGAGATTTGTCCACCTGTCCTAAATGGGGTCACGCTTCCACTGAAAGACTCTGTTCGCAGTCTGGGGGTGCTCCTGGACTCATCGCTCCACCTTACATCTCAGGTGGATGCAACAGTCAGGAGTACCTGTTATCAGCTTCGGTTGATACGCCAGCTGTGACCCTACCTGGGCCGGGGGGAACTTGAAACAGTGGTACATGCTCTGGTAACCTCTCAGTTGGATTTCTGTAACGCGCTCTACATGGGGCAACCCTTGTAGCAAACCCGGAAGCTTAAATTAGTGCAGAACATGGCAGCCAGACTGGTCACTGGATGCTACAGGTCCAGCCATATAACACCTGTTCTGCAAGATCTACATTGGCTGCCTATTCACTTCCGGGCACAATACAAGGCGTTGTTTATAACCTATAAAGCCCTAAATGGCTTGGGCCCAGGGTACTTGGAGGACCGCCTCTCCCCATATAATCTGCCCCGCATACTCAGGTCAGCTGGGAAGCAACTTCTGAGGGTTCCTCTTTCGAAACACTCTGTGACTGCACAGAGGGCGTTTTCAACCTCAGCCCCGCAGTTATGGAACTCGCTTCCCAAAGAGCTCCGCTCGACCCCCTCCCTCGACCAATTTAGGAAGAGACTCAAAACCTTTCTCTTCAAACAAGCTTTCCCCCAAATGTTGTAACGCTTCTTCCCCCCCTCCTTTTTGCACCTGCACTTTGGCTAGTTTTTGTATGGTTTTAATTCTGTGTTTTTAATTCTGTTTTTAAAGTGTGTTCTTACACTGTTTATATTTATCGTTGTTGTTGTCATGATGCTGTAACCTGCCTTGATCTCAAGGAAAGGCGGGCTATAAATAAACGATTTATTATTATTATTATTATTATTATTATTATTATTATTATCCCAGAAGGGGAGATTTTTGAGAACTGTTCAAAAGCATTCTCAAAAATTGCCCCCTCTGGGATGGATGTGGAGCATGATGGGAATGTCCGGTAGCAGCATTCTCCTGTACAGTAAGATGTGTTCATCGCCCCATTCTGTTCCCATTACGCCCCATTTTTGTAACACGACGGGTGCATTCTGGGGCCTGTGTGATAAACTTAATAGTCTACAAAGATGCCAATTAAAGGGCAAAGCAGAAGGCCAGGAAAGTACAGCCTGAGGCCACTTTGGTAACAAGTGGATAAGGTCTTCGATGACTACATGGCCCACCCTGAAAGCTGGCTGCCACTGGCAGACCCAAGTCACTGTACCAGGAGCTGGAAATTCCTGAGTACTTTTTACTCCTGTCTAAAGGACTGGAGCACAGCCTCAGTGCAGCTCCTGGTCATGTTAGAGATGTGTGTCATATAAACAGTGCACCTCCAAAGTTACCAAAAGCTAATTCTTTTGGTCTGGTTTTCTGGCCTAAGGCTGCAGAATTAATACAGTTTGATACTGCTTTAACTGCCATTGCTCAATAATATAGTATTCTGGAATTTGTAAGTTTGTGAGATATTTAGCCTTAATCAGAGAGCTCCAGTGCCATGACAAACTGCAAATCCCAGGATGGAGCTATGACAGTTAAAGTGGTGTCAAATTGTTTTAATTCTGCAGTGTGGTAGAAGCATAAATCACCCTGGAATGTTTACAAGCAGGCCATGATTGCAAGAGCATTTCTCATTCATGTTTCCAGAAACTGGTGTTCAGAGGTACATTGTGTCTAACACTAGGGGTAATTACATAGTAGTCATCACTTTATTAAAGGGTAGCCTTATCCTTCATGAATTTGCCCAATCCCCTTCTAAAGCCATCCACACAGATCACCATCCCTTGTGATCATGCATTCCACAATTTAACAATAGTTTTTGTTGTTGTTGTGTGCCTTCAAGTCACTTCTGACTTATGGCAAACATATCATGGGGCTTTCTTGGCAAGATTTGTTCAAAGGAGGTTTACCATTGCCTTCCCCTGGGGCTGAGAGAGTTGAATCCCAGGTTTTAAAAATATGGGAGACACACACACAGAGGGAAATAGCCAAGATCCTATATCAGGAGATCTACACATACCATGCAGCTGTGGCGGGTTACAAACCACCATATAGTACGCGACGAGTGCGTACTAGGGTTAGGAAGGGGTGGTGCTTCCGCACCCCCTAACCCTAGTACACGCTCCGCGCACACAAAATGGCGGCGGCCGTTCCACATGGCCACCGCCATCTTGACATAGCGGACGCACTGCGTCCGCACGTCGCACCCCAGAAATGACGCTGTGAGCGCGTGACTAGTGCCTCACGGCACCTCTTCCAGGGCCTGAGAAGGAGCGCGATTTCCATGCTCCTTCTCTGCAGCATCCGGGAGCCACGTGGTTTAAAGGCTGCGGCTCCCAGACTCTGCAAGCAGAGGCAGAGCCAGACCGCCGCTTTTCGACGGTCTGTAACCCGCCTGAGACTCCTAGCTACAGAGTTTATCACATGTGTCCCATTCTGACTACTAATTACATTAATAAAAGTAAATGCAAATGTACTGGTCGAGGCTGACTCAAGGCCAGTTAACAACAACAGTGACTTTGCACTGAGAATCTAGGGAACCTTTCAAGAGTCCCTGTTGGCGTAGATTTAAAAATTCATATGTGCTTACTTGACCTTTGCATTTAATCACTTATCTCAAAGGTGTTAGTCTAATATTTTGGCATTATGTATTTGGATTAACTTTCTATCGCCTGCATATTTGGTGTCTCTGAGGTTCATCTCCTTCCCAGGTCAACTGTTAATATGTGTTAAACAACACAGGTCCCAGAGCAGAAGCTTTGTGCATCCTGCTGTTTACCTCTGCCTATTGTGAAAAGTAGCTCTTCATTCCTATCCTTTGCTTCCTATCTTGTCAATTAACTGCTGATTCATTAAATAAAGATTTGTTTAACCTGCCTTCTATTCCAAAAGTGCTTACTGTGAGGGCCTTTGATGGAGAACAGTTTCAAAGCCTGCCTGAAGGATATAGTTTGCTGTGTTAACCACTTTGGTATTGATAGTTTTTGTGGGGGTTTTGGGCTATTTGGCTGGGTTCTGGAAGAGTTTATTCCTGACATTTCACCAGCATCTGTGGCTGGCATAAAAGGGAGAGATGCTGGCAAAACGTCAGGAATAAACTCTTCCAGAACACAGCCACATAGCCCGAAAAACCCACAAAAAACTATGAATGTCAGCTGTAAAAACCTTCGACTTCACACTTTGGTATTGTTCAAATGCATAGGGCTTAATGCAAAACTTTCAAAATACAAAATGGTGTGAGGGGGAGCAATAGGGTAATCAAAAAGAATGTTGCTGCACTGCATATGACAACATATTCCAAGGGGAAGCTCCAAAATTTATGAGAGCTAACAGCATGCTCAGCTCCATATACAGTAGGGACGTACATCTTCTGGCTCTTTATCCTTACAGGCAAGAATGAATAATTTGTGTACTATTTCTCCCCACTTGATGAGTACACAAAGATTTCTGCTTAGTTTTGGATCATGATTTCTGGTTTGGGAAGTATTCATCTATTAAAAAATTCACATTTTTCCAAGCAAAATTATATTTGCTTTGCATAAGTATTTTTTTTCCTGTGTAGAAAATATTTTTTCTGTATACAAATAATACTTTTTACACAGAAATGCACATGGCTTTCTTATGTAGAAAAATACATTTCTATGCAGACAAATATGTCATTTATTTATTCATTGATTTAATATCTCACTTTTCTTTAAGCATGAGACATAAAGCGGCTTACAACAACTTAATGCAAAGTTCAGAAGAAATTTTATATTACATGACTTCAAAAACAATTTAACAAACAATTCTATTAGAAAGCTTATAGTTAATATAAATAGTTCCCAAAGTGCAAATGATATCTCAGCAGAGTTCTGGCTCCCTCTATTCTTCTCAGTGGCATTTCTGATATGTCTAGAAACTGCTTTCTTGGCTATGAAATGAATAACCAGTTAATATTCTTTCCTTTCACAGTGAACATGACAACCAAGTTAAATCAGATTAGCTACCAGGCCCTCCTATACCCTACTTGCTAGGTATATCCATTGCTACAGCCGCACATGACATCCGCTTGAATTGATGAAAAATAGGTTGTGTGCAACCTATGGTCAGCGATCCTAAAAGGGACATAATAAGCAGTCTTGTTCACAGCATCATACACAAAATCTTCAGACCAATGCCATGTGCACAACAGAACATCAAGCTCGGCTTAATGCCATTTTTCCCAGATGCTGGTCCTCCAGATGTTTTTGATTTCAGCTGCCAGAATTCTATACTGTTGGCCAAACTAACTGGGGCTTCTGGTAGATGAAGTCCAAAATTCCTGGAGGACCAAAGTTTGGGAATCACTAGCTTAATGGGTTGATACTATCTACTGAGTAAAGCACTATATAAACAGAAAAACAAGGTAGGAAATGAAGAGCAGTGTAGAGCAAATGTTATGTGATCAGGTTCAGCCAGTCCAAGAAATGGGGTTGTGAGAAAGGAAAGCATTGGCAACTGACAGCCTTGACAGATCAGTGATAAATGCTGGCTGCAGGGCAGAGTGGAGGTGTGGGATCTACATGAACACATGCCCAGTGTTGCCCTGACACTGCCGTCAAGCCGTGCGCTCAACCACACAGCAGGCAGCATCATGGCATTCCTCTGGCACTGAGTCCAGATGATGCAGCACCAAAACAGCGCTGAAAAAAAGCACACCACCATTAGGAACAGCCTCTATTGTCCCCAATGGTGGCAAATGCAAGCAGCATATGGGATTTCAGGTAAGCTCCCATTGTCCCCAAACAACAAAGGTTATCCCTAATGGCAGTGTGGCCACATGCACATGCTACCATTGGGAACAATGAGACTTGAGGTTGTGCGGTTTTCAGTATCCGCACAGTGGAGGTCTGGAACAGATCCCCGCAAATATCGAGGCCCCACTGTGTATGTTTTGTTGTTATTGTTTAGTCACAATTAAACCTTTTTACAATGTATATAAGATAAGGTATGATGCAATTTATGTGGCTAGGGTTGTCAGGGGATGTCTCTTACTTGAGATCCAGAAAGCTTGTTCCATATATTAGAGGTGTCCCTTATTATAAGAGGTTGGAAAGTCTTTTACATAGACTAAGTGAGAGGCCAAAAAATCCTGTATTTGGGGGTTTGGGCCTTTCATAAAGGCAAATATGTGTAGAACATGTAATTTATAAATGTTAACATGCTGTTTTACAGAGAGACACATGGCTAAGTTAACTGAAATCAGTACTTTCATATGGTGTTTAGGTAGAACCTAAGCATGATAATAACTACTTCTTGGTTGCCCTGCATGTCATACATTTTACTTTGAAAATCTGTTAACTGTATGAGAACAAGGGGGGCCTTTCACATTACACAATTATAGTACAATGATTCACTTTAACTGCCATAGTCTGATCTTATGGAATCTTGGGGTTTGCAGAACAGGGAGGGGCATTTAGTATTCTCAGCCAGAGAGCTCCTGTAGTGCCTCACCAAACTGCAAGACCCAGGTTGCCATAGCATGCAGCTATGATAGTTATGGTGAAAACTTGGTGCTATAACTTTGTAGTGGGAAAAGGCCTAAGCACTACTTTTTCAAGTAAAAAATTCTGCTTGAAGTAATTATTGGGTTCTGCTAAAACACCCAAGTGTGGAATTACCTTAGGTGGCCAGGACTGACAGGATCATAATAGAAATGGACATTGTGAGAAGAACTATCAAATGAAATGTATCCCCAGAGTATAACTTACTAAGAATGATGCATAGAAAACTATGGCATCAAAACTCAACCAGCTTTGAAAAAGTCATCACTTCTTTCTTTTTTGCAACCATACTTGTAAGCCAATTAGAAGCACAGTGAGACACCAAACCAACAGAGAATCTCCTTTGCCAGTGTACTTGGGACTTTCTATGTGGAAAAATGAGAAAAAAAGGAAATTGTGGAAACATTACATAACCTTGGCTTGTCAATCTCATATGGATGTATGTTGGAAATCTAGTCTTCTCTTACAAAAACTTTCAGCTTAAAAAGGAAAAAAAATTGTTTGTCTAGCAAAGTTACGTAAAGGAATTCTAACAGCAGTACCCTGTGGCCACACTGACCACAACCCAAGTAACACAGCACAGGTTTCTAGCATGTTTGTCTGTTCCAGCAAGTAATATCTTAATTTTCTGGAACTGGTCATTGCCCATTGGTAATGCCATTTCACAGAGCTAACCATCTTCTTCTATGAAGCATAGCTGAAGGTCTTATAACATTTTTTTTTGAAATGAAACTAATGTTTCTAAAACACTAAAATGTATTTTACTTAAATGCTCCTCAGCAGTAGCAAAAAGATATTAAATTTAATCCCAAGAAAACAGAGCTAGAGAAACTAGCATAAATCCAGTGTGATCATGTTAAAAGCAACAAAGGTGCCAAACTGAACTTAAGTTTCATGGGCAGGATTCCAAAATAGCAGCTCAAGAAACTCTGAAAAGTTTGTGCCAGTAATAAATCCCCTTCTGCCTTTGTTTTATGAACATGTATCCTTAGTAGCTAGGATACAACATGCAATAGGCATCATGAAGCTTTATACATAGCAGGTTCTAATGAGGAAGATAAGAAAAGACCAGCAAACCCAAGGTCCGTGAACACAAAAACATATCTTCAAACTATGTGTTTTCACCAATGATCTCACAGTTTTCCTTGACAATCCAATAATAATAATAAATAATAATAAAGAACATAAGAAAACTTACAGAAGTTCTGGAACAGTTTGGCACTTTGGCAGGATTCAAACTTAACAAAAATAAAAGCAGTATACTCATGAAAAATCTTATAAAATAAGAAGATGAATTAAGAACAGAAACAGAAATGAAAATAGTAACAGAATAAGATATCTAAGAGTGACAATTACAAAAAGAAACTCCAAACTTTATGAAAACAACCACACAAAAACATGGAAAAGAATAAAGGAAGATCTTAAAAAATGAAAGACAATACAATTATCTTTCCTAGGGAGAATAGCCTCCTTACAAATGAATATCTTACCTAAAATGCTATTTTTGTTCCAATCAATACCCATGATAATGAGTGAACAACCTTTTAAAGCCTGGGCAAAAGATTTGAAAGGATATATTTGGCAAGGAAAGAAGCCCTGGATTAAAATATCAGTAATGCAAGATTGAAAAAAAGAGAGAGGTCTGGGCGTGCCAAATCTACAAATATATTATAACACTTGTGCATTCACCTGGCTAAAAGAGTGGATCACACTGGAAAATACAAGGTTGCTAGCTTTGGAGAGCGATAATCTGCAGGAGGGATGGCATGCCTTCCTATGCTACGATAAAGCAAAATCAGATAAAGAATTTAATAAACATCTAATAAGGAAAGCTTTGCTCAAATTCTGTCTTAAATATAAAAGACATCTGTATGCAAAGATTTCTAGCTGAACCTCAACACAAGAAGCATTCCATAAAAAAGAAAATTTTTCAAAGGAAATTGGCTCAAATATGAAGATATACTAATTAAATCAGAAAAAAAAGACATAATGAAAACAAAAGAAGAACTGAAGAAAGGAGTAGAAATGCACTGGTTATTCTACTGTCAAATCCCAAAAAACTTCAAAAAAGATAATAAAATCAAAGGAATTAAAAAGGAATTTGGAGAATTAGAAAAGATCACAGCACGAGGAGAAAAACATATGATAACAAAAATTTACGAGTTATTACTAGACATAGAATTGAAAGAAGAAACAGTTATGGAAAATATGATAAAATGGATGCAAGACCTTGGTAAGCAAATCCCACTATACAGTTGGGAAAGAGTTTGGAAATATAATTTAAAATTTACTAAATGCAATAATTTAAAAGAAAACTATTACAGTGGGCCCTCATTATATGTGGATTTGCCATGCACTGATTTGAGCATCTGCAGTTGGCAAATCCATATTGTCCCCAATGACAGCACGCGTGCCATCATTGCGGACAAAAGTCCCTCTCCTCCCGTCCACTTTACCTCCATTCTTCCTTCCTTAATACACTCCCTGCATGCTTCCTTCCCTCCCTCGTTCCTTCCCTTCCTACTTCCCTCCTCCTCACTGCTGCTGTGAATCTCTTCCTTGCCACCACTGCCTCAACCACCTTGCCACCACTGCCATGGGAAAGGCCAGGTGGTGGTGTTGGAGGCCAAGAGGCCTCCAGGCCACCACCCGGCCCTTCTGCCACAGAGGCACCAGCAGTGGCAAGGAGGCGGAGCAGCAGCACCAGAGGCCTCCTTGCCGCCTTGACCTCCTCACCGCCATCACCGCTACTGCGGAAGGGCCAAGTGGCAGTCTGGAGGCCTCTTGGCCCCGAACACCACCACCCGGCCTTTCCTGTGGTAGTGGTGGCAAGGAGGCTGAGACAGCCGTGGTGAGGATGAGGTAAGTAGGGAGGAAAGGAACAAGGGAGGGAGGGAATTAAGAAAGGAAGAAGGGAGGGAAAGAGGAGGGGAGGAGAGGAGCGGAGGAGAGGGACTTTTGTCCCCAATGACGGCGTACACGCACATGCACCATCATTGGGGATAGTGGGACTTGAGCATATGCAAATGTTGGTATGCACGAGGGGGTCCGGAATGGATCCTCTGTGTATACCAAGGGCCTACTGTATTTGCCATTTTATAGCTGTTATATGTCACCATCAAAGTTAGCAAAGATTCAAAATAACAAAGGGGCTACACAGATGGGAGGCATGCGGCCGCCCCTTTTAGCCCTGGATTGGTGCCTTGGCACCAATCTGCTCCCTAGAGGGAGCAAAAAGAAGCCATGAAAAGCGGCTTCTTTTTTGCTCCCAGGAAGAGGAATCATAGGTGTGGCAGCACACCATTATGACGCCCCTTCTGGACTGTGATGTTTGGGTGCTGCACCACAGTGGCATCATCATGGCATGTGCTGTGTAAATGGGCACATGCCAAAATGGCACCCTGGTGGTGGATTCAAGTGTGTGGATGCAACGCCATGACTCCACCCACAGGCCAGTGCTTTTCACCAGTCTGTGCAGGCTCCAAAAAGAGCAACTGTTGGAAATGCAAACAGTCAAATGGAAAGTTCTATCATATATGATGGCGGTGCAAAAAAGCTAAGGAATTCTGGGAAAGAATAAACAAAAACATATCTGACACATTACAAATGGAATTTAGAATGAGGCCAGAACTATTTTTTTTTAAACATAGCAGACGAACTAAAAGACAAACTAGATCAACAAGAAATAAATGTTGTATTATATATGACTATGGCAGCATGTATAACTTATGCAAAACATTGGAAAGGGTATTCTTTCAATTGAAGAATGGACAATAAAGCTAAATGAGCTAGCATCAATGGATAGTTTGACGATGCTCATCAACAGGAAATCAAATCAACAATATAAAAAGAAATGGGAAAAAGTAAACTCAATCTTTGGAGACGTAGGAAGAGTACAATAATTTAGAAATGTAAAACAAAATGCATGTAAGATAAGAAAAGTAGAGAATTGGTGGATATAACAAACTGTACTAAGGTATATATTTTATAAGTAAAATAAATAAAAAATAAACTTAAAAAAATGAAGATTCACATATAACATTTGAAAAGAACTCCAATAATTGTAATGAATAAGCCATACTTAATACCCAGGCAAAAGTGAGAGAATGGAATAGCCTTCAGCTGTACAGAAAAGATGTCCAAGAATATTGAGTAATTTTTCTGCCAAGCAAATTTCTTTCTAGTTGTGGTCACTAGCTGAATAGTTATGAAAATACTACATTGAGGTTCAGTAAACACGCTGGCAGAGAATAAGTTCAATGTATGTATATATGGTAGCATTGCAGAGGAAATACTCTGTACCAGACTGCACAACGCCCTTTCCCCCTGGTGCACAACAGCATCCAGGAGGCTGGAGGGTGCAGCTCCATCCCTCTGACCTCTGCTTAGTTGTGGAGGTGCACCCAGTTTCTGCATGCTCTCACTTCCCTGAAGAAGATGTTGTTTCCTCTCTGGGTGTAGAAGGACAACCAGAACATGTTCAGGTGCACCTCTACATCTGATCAGTGGCCACAGGATTGAGCTTCACTCTCAAGCCTTCTAGTTATTATTATTATTATTATTAACCTTTATTTATAAAGTGCTGTAAATGTACACAGCGCTGTACATACAATCTTTTTAATTAGACGGTTCCTTGCCCTCAGGCTTCCAATCTAAAAAGACATGAGATAAAAGGAGAAGTGAAAGGTGCTGGGGCTAGCCAGACTGAAAGGGATCGAGAATGGAGTTGGCTTCAAGAAACCCAAGACAGCGAGAATAAACAACCCATTTCAAAACCTTAGAAAGAAAGGAAAGAAGAGAAATCGGACAATAGCTAGACAAAGAGGAGGGGTCAAGAGAAGGTTTTTTCAGAACAGGGGAAATGAGAGCATGTTTGAAGCCTGACGGGAAGGAGCCTGTAGAGAGAGAGAGAGATTGAAGATATGGAGAAGCGAGGGCAGAAAAGAGATTAGAAGACGAGTAGGAATTGGGTCAAGAGAACAAGTTGCAGGTTTGGAAGAGTTCAGAAGTGTAGCAAATTTATCCAAAGAAGCAGGAGGAAACGCAGAAAATTTGTTAGGCGAGAGCGATAGAAGATAATGAGCAGAAGAAGAATCGGCGGGGGGACTATCTCAGAGCGAATAGTGGTAATCTTAGAGATGAAATAATTAGCAAAGTCATTAGGAGAGAATGATGAAGAGACAGGAGGAGAGGGAGGTTTAAGCAAAGAGTTGAAGGTGGAGAACAAGCGCTGCAGGCACCTCTCATTAGCAGAGATCAATGATTTGTAATAATTTTGTTTTGCCATAGTCAGCCCACTGTTTGGACTTTCTCCAAAGATGTTCAGCTGCTCTAGAGCAGGACCGGAGAAACGTAACGATGTAAGCCAGGGCTGAGGCCTGGTCTTAGAGGTAGAGGTGCGTACAGAGACAGGGGCAAAATGGTCAAGAGTTGAGGAAAGAGTGGAGTTAAATAAAGACATTGCTGAATCAGCAGAATCCCCAAGATTTAGGGAAGAGAGAGATGAATCCAGAGTCTGACCAAGATGGTTTGAGTCAACAGACTGAAGGTTACGAAAATGGCGTTGAACAGTATGACAAGGAGGTGGAGTATAAGTGAGAGCAAAGGAGATTAAGTGATGATCAGATAGTGGAAATTCAAGTGCCAGGTAGTCAGAAATGGCACTGTTTGCAACAAGAACTAGATCAAGACAGTGACCAAGAGAATGAGTTGAAGAGTTGGAATGTGGTTGGAGGCCAAAAGAAGCTAGGAGAGAGTTGAAGCGAGATGTTGTAGGGTTATTGGAATCGTCAACGTGGATATTAAAGTCACCTAGGATCAAAGTGGGGACTGAATCTGAAAGAAAGAATGTCAGCCATGATTCGAAGTCTGAGAGGAACTGGGTGGCAGGACCAGGAGGGAGATAGATAACTGCAACCCAGAGCTGTAGAGGAAAAAAGAGTCTAATAGGATGAAACTCAAAAGAAGAGAAATGATAGCTGGGGGGGGGGGAGGTAGAACTTGGAACTGGCAGGAGTTAGATAGCAAGATACCAACCCCTCCTCCTCAACCCTCAGGGCGGCTTGTGTGGGTGAAGGAGAGACCACCAGAAGAAAGGGCAGCGGGGGTTGCAGTATCATGGGCTGGGAGCCAGGTTTCTGAGAGACCAAGGAGATTAAAGGATTTGGAGAGAAAAGGGTCATGAATTGCTGCTGCTTTAGGGGCAGCAGAGCGACAGTTCCAGAGAACTGTTGTTATATACCCAGAGAGAGAGGGCTATTGCATAAGGAGGCATATGATACTTCCTGTGTGTGTGTGTGTGTGTGTGTGTGTGTGTGTGTGTGTGTGTAATTGAGGTTATGTCATCAAAGGAATTCTAGCCAAATATGTATCTGGCAGCCCATCTTAATGTAATGCAAATTACTAAGGCCCTGTACATGCCAGCCTGTGGATGGAGTCAGGCACAGTGTCCTGATGCTGGATGGTCTAACTCCGGCCCCAGGGCATCATGATGCCGCACACCATTCCAGATTGCATGCGGCATCATGGCACAACTCTGGCACTGCATTCAGATGATGCAGTGTTGATGGGGAGCCATACAGCTGTGCTGTGGCACCTATGACACTCATTGGAAGGCGCAAAAAGGAGCTGCTGTTTGCAGCTCCTTTTTGTACCCTCCAGACACGGGATCAGGCCCACGGCATGGGGTTGCCATGGCCCCAATCCAGCCAGGAAAGGGGCAGTTTGCAGTCCCTAAGTCAAGAAGGCTGAATCATGGAACAGTTGCAGTATTTCCCTAGCTTTTGAATGAAATATATCAGGGAAAGCAATGAACATTTGCATTGTTCAACATAATCCAAGCAGAGTATGATGTTGAAATATTGTATGGCATGCTTGAACCATGCCATGTCTGCTTTTCATTCTGTTATCCAGAAATGATAAATGACTCTTTGCTGTTAGATAGCAACAGTACTAGTAGTAGGAGCTCCTAGATTTCTACTTGGCTGCCTGATGTGATAGGCCATGCTGGGCTGAAAGTTAATAGTGCTCCCTTTGATCTGTTAGCACTACCAAAGCTTTTAGGTTAATCTAGGACTTGGCTGAAGTTTGCAATATTGAATGTTTAAACATTCAATAGGGGGCAATGGTAGCAATGATTATACTATTTTTTCATGTTCTCACTCCGTCCACCCCAACTTTTATATGATTTCGCAATACAGCATGTAAATACATGCATCCATACCTACATAACACCTGGAGTGGATACATCATTCTGATTATTGAGGGACAAGAAGTGCTGTGGCCAAGAAACAGGTACTTAAACTAACAAGATTTTGTGAGAAACTGTACATGTTCTTCTTTGGGATTCTCAAGGCTCTTTCTTGAAGAGTGTGTTGTACATGTTCAGTCAGTCACCACCGTGGATGCCTAGAAATGCCTTATCCATAGGCAAACAATTGCCTATATAAATAGCACTGAAACTTTATTCCCTGTACATCCAGTTCTTCTATAGATTTCATTTTACATTCATTTTCACTAATACTAAAATATTTTTGTATGTTATCATTTTATTATTTAGTTTGTTTTCTCTTGGATAGAAAGCCCCATATGGAGAAGTCCACAATGGCATTTTTGTGCAAATTTTTGCCTCATAGTTATTACATATGCTTAACAAATATTTTCTAACGTAATATAATAACATAATTTTCTAACATAATAATTGTTAAAATCTGTTTTGACTTTGTCATACCAAAGAAATCCATGACAACTAAATCTTAAGTCAAAAACTTCCAACTATAATACTTTCTGAGGAAATACACTCAAATCTACAAAAGCTCATGCTACCAACTTTTCTCTTCCAGTTGTTCTTAAAGGTGCTACAAGATCCCTTTGCATACTTTCTCGTTTTGTAAAATTATCCTGTCTTTTAACCAAACTAAAAAACAGGCAGAAAAATACACTTTCAAATTTGGCACTCGCAAGCCATCTCTTTGTTTTTTTATCATGTGAAATTTTGAATCTGACTCTTGGCTTCTTATCTTGCCAGATAAATTGTGAAATATTATCCTGCCTTTGTTTAAATCATTCATCAAGATGAGTATTGTTTGAAACAGAAATAACATTTTTGGCAACACATTTATCTTTATAACTGATATTCTACCAAACAGTGACAACCTCAATTTATTCCATTTCATCAAATTCTGTTTAACTTCATTCCAAAATTTAACATGGTTGTGTTGAGTTAGTATTAAAAACATTTGCATCCAAACATTTAACCTTTTTTCCATCTGTAAAACCTGTTCTCTTTCTTAGCAACCTCTGATGCTCTTTTCTCACATTTTAAAAACATGATTACTGTTATGTCTTTATTTATGTTAAATCCAACAAGTTCATCATAACTGGTTGGGATTAACTGATTCTTCGGATATCCTGGTATCAAAGGCTGGAATTATTAAATCTCAAAATCAGAGAAACAATCCTGTGTGACCTTTTAAAATTAGAAACATCAGATGGGTTGCTTGTATCTTTTTATCAACAAGCCAAGTCTACTGTGCTTGCTGTGTGTGAGTGTACACTCTCACACACAAACATCTGCACTTTTACACAAAGGCATCTCTGCACAAATTATGAAAACCTCAACACAAAAAACATTCTTACACTGGAAGAGGGAACTCTCACAGAGGCCATTGGTTCCCTTGCAGCCTCTCTCAATATATTGAGATATCCTCTCTCACTGAGAAAGAGAAATCATGCAAATATGCTTCCTATCCCTACTATTAACAGCAGGAGTCACTGGGGATGACAAAAGCACCCTAGATGTGCTTGGTAACACCTGTAGTAGGACATAATTTAAATCCTAAAGAGATTGCCAAAGATTGTACACTGGCATTTAATTGCCTTTTGATCTGATTCTTTAGAAGCTTTCACACTCTACATCCATGGCTGTAGCTACAAGGGGCTCAATATGGGAATTGCCTCCCCTGCCAAATAAGAATTCTACCCTTCCTCCATGAAATTATTGTTCTGTCCAGAAAATTCTATCATTGCAGAGAGTGAGACATTGAAAATGGTTCACACCTAGAACTCTTGCATTTGCTGTGTTTGCATTCCCTTGGAAACATTTGGGGCTGTGTAGAGTCCAGCTGCCCCTTTTACAGCCAAATCAGGGCTGCAGCAACTGTATGCTATGGCCTCAATCTGGCCTTTGCAGGGCACAAAAAAGGAGCAGCAAAAAGTGTGATTGCTGTGGCACCGCGGCCTCTTTTGGTGCTGTGTCATGTGGCTGCAGCGCCAGAGGAGCGCTGTGATGCCCTGGGGGTGGAGTCAGGGAATGCGTTATGTGGCACCATATCCAGACTCTGCCCCCAGGCTGGCCTTAATGGCCAGTCTGCACAGGGCTTTTGCCCCTTTTCTTTGAATGCTCATTCTGTATTTCTAAAAGATCACCTGAAGTTTTCTAAAGTTCCAAAACACACTGAAGAAATAATCCAGGTTGAGACCAATTTAACTGCCCTGGCTCAGTGCTAGGGAATCTTGGGAATTGTTTATTGTTGCACCAGAGTTCTCTGACAGAAAAAGCTAAACATCTCACAAAAGTACAGTTCCCAGAATTCCCTGGGATTGAGCCAGGGAAGTTAAAGTGCTCTCAAACTGGATTATTTCTGCAGTGTGTTTTGGAGCTTTGTTACTGCAATGCTAAAAATGTGAGGACTAAAGGAAAAACTCATGTGGAGAAAGAATTTTTATTTGGGTGAGGATTGCCATCTGTTTTCCCTCCCCTGCCTACATTCATGAAAAGAAAGGGGGAGGGAGCGTGTGTATTTGTGTAAATGCCAAATGGGGACAAGAATATGATAAGAGTGTGGTCTAGTAATAAATACATCTTAATAAATTTCCTAGATTTCAGCATCCCACAAAACTCTCTATTGTTGTGTTTTCTGCAAAAGACTAACATGTCTACCGACTGCAGTTCACCCTTAACATTCCAACCTATTATGGCTTAGGTTTTTTTTAGAATTTGTGAAAACCTGCAGGTTGTTTGATATGCTACTCAACAGCCTTGTTAGTAATTATCTTATGCAAGCTGCTTTTGCTCTGAGAAACTATTCAGCTGAAGAGTTGGATAAAAATGCTTAATAAATAAAAAGTGGCGCAGTGGTTAAATGCCTGTACTGCAGCCATTCACTCAAAACCACAAGGTTGCGAGTTCAAGACCAGCAAAAGGGCCCAAGCTCGACTCAGGCTTGCATCCTTCCGAGGTCGCTAAAATGAGTACCGAGACTGTTGGGGGCAAATTAGCTTACTTGCTAATTAGCTTACTTGCTGTTCACCGCTATGATCTTTGGAATAGCGGTATATAAATAAAACAAATTATTATTATTATTATTATTACAGTCAATAACCCAAAAGAAGTCCAGCATTTTTTGTGCCCTTAGCCACTACTTGGAAACAACTAGTTGCAACTAACTTGTTGCATTAATTGTAATTGTAACTTGTTTCATTAATTGTAAGATTTTAAAACGACATGTACAAGAAATGGAAAGAGGGGCGGGAATCATCAAAGGAGAATTCTAACCAATAGCCAGCATGTGTAGGAAAATAGTCAGAAAAGCTAAAGTGCAGAATGAGCTCAAGTTTACTAGAGAGGTTAAAAACAATGAAAAGGGCCTTTTTAAAATGTCCATAGCAAAATGAAAAATAAGAAAATGGTAGGGCCATCACATGGAGAAGATGGTGAAATGCTAACAGGGAACAGAGAAAAGGCAGAACTACTTAACATCTTCTTTGCTTTGGTTTTCTCCGAAAAGGAAAACTGCGTTCAACCCAGGGGGAAATGGAGCAGACAATGCAGCAGGGGAAATACAGCACAGAATAGGTAAAGATGCAGTACAGGAATACCTGGCTACTCTAAATAAATTCAAGTCTCTAGGCTCAGATTAACTATATCCAAGAGTATCAAAAGAATTAATAGAGGAAATCTCAGAACTACCTGCAATATTCTTTGAGAATTCCTAGCGAATAGGAGAAATCCCAGCTGACTAGAGGAGGACAAATATTGTCTCATCTTCAAAAAGGGGGGAAAGAGTACTTAAACAATTACCAACCAGTCAGCCTGACATCAATACCAGGAAAGTGATGGGGAGGGGAGAGAAGCAGGCAAGAAACAACAGGCCTCTGCCTGCCAAGAGCCCTCCCCCCGACCTCCATCTTGAGGGGAGAGAAGCAGGCAAGAAACAACAGGCCTCTGCCTGCCAAGTTGAAGAGCCCTCCCCCCGACCACCATCTTGAGGGGAGAGAAGCAGGAGTGGTTTGTTTTTTTTTGTTACTTGCTTTGTTGTTGTATATGCATATGTATGCTGTAAACCTCTTTGATCGTAGGAAAAGCGGTATACAAATAAATCATATTATTATTATTATTATTAAGATTCTAAAGCAGATCATGAAATAGACACTAAGTGCTTAGAAAGGATGGCCATTAAAATTCAACATGGGTTTCTCAAAAAAAAAAGTCATACTAGAATAATCTTCCCTCTTTTTTGATAGAGTTACAAACTTGGTAGATGAAGGAAATGCTATGGATGTAACTTTACATATCTTGATTTCAATAACATTCAAACAATGATATCTTTATTGGGCCATCTGAAATGCAGAATTTCATGTTGTAAGCTTTCTTTTTTATTTAATTTTTATTAATACTAAAAATCAATCCAATATTAACACACAAAGAAAATCTAAAACCAATCAACTGATACAATCAAATCTAAGACCCACATATGTTACCACCTTCAAACCTTTCTTAACCCTCATTCTTCCACCTTATCTCTATCCTCCCTTATACCTCCCTTCTTCACTAACTCCTACCAACTATCACTTTAATCCTTTAGCATTGACCTCACTACGAATGCAAATACATACCACTATTTAATCAAATATTCCCAAATGTTTCTAAGTCTTAATCAAATTCTTAATCTATTCTAATTACACTCTCCCATTGCTCCTCCAAATATTCAAAGACCAGTTGCCAATCATTCTCAAATTTATCTGTTAATTTACCCTTTAACATTTGTGTCAATTTGTCCATTTCAGTTATCTCCATCAGTTTCATTGACCATTCTTCTAAACTTGGGATGTCTTTCAATTTTCATTTTTGTGTGAATAATATTCTTGCTGTAGCTGTCATATAAAATAGCATTTTCCCATGTTTCTTTTCTAATTCATTTTCCCAGCTCCTTACGACATTAGCAACATCGTTGGGGTGTACAGAGAGAAGGCCAAGAAATTTTAAGCACAAAAGAATGGCCCCTTGGTTTGACAAAACTTGTGCTGAAGCCAGAACTCACCTAAGAAACATCTACATTCAATATAGAAGAGATCATTGTCAGACACTGCCCCAATCCTATTATACCATCAGAAGACAGTACAAATCACTTTTAGCAAGGAAAAAGAAAGAGGCAATCCATGAGCAATGGATATCACTAATAAATTTTCCCTACAAAAAAATACCAAGCTTTTTTGGACCACAGTTACGGGGATGATAGGAAACACTGGTGGCTCTCCCCCTTGCAATACTCTCATAAATGTTTGGGAGGGTTATTTCTCCACACTGTACAGTGACAGTGGGGTCCAGGTCTCTGCTATCTCTAAGGAGTTCAATTTACTCTCTCTAGATTGTCTGGATATTTCCCAGTGGCCTCCTGTATCCCAAGAAGAACTAAAGTTATTAATTACTCAGATTAAAACTGGAAAAGCCCCAGGGCCTGATTTAATATTGCCCGAGCTCCTGAAAGTAAATATCTCTTGGTGGGCACCCCTACTTGCTTCCCTTTTTACTCTTATTAATCAAACAGCTAAACTACCTTCTAGCTGGTCAAACGCAATTATAATCCCTATTCATAAGAAGGGACCTAGGAATGATCCATCCAATTGTCGCCCTATAAGTTTACTTTCAGTCGTAGGTAAACTTTACGGCCGATTCCTTAATAACCGACTTTCTGAATGGATAGATAACGAGAACATCATTGACAATGAACAAATTGGCTTCAGAAAAGGCAAATCAACTTACGACCATTGCCTGGTCTTGAACCATTTGGCTGATAAATATTCTGTCTCCCAAAGTAAAGGTTTATATGTTGCATTCATTGATTTGAAATCAGCTTTTGATTTAATCCCTAGAGAGAGACTATGGTCCAAACTTCTCGCCTCTTCCATTGACAGGAGACTATTATGGCTAATCATGAATTTGTATAGAGACATGACTATACAAGTGAGATTCAGGGTAACCTTACAAAACCTATTTCTGTCCATAAGGGTGTGCGTCAAGGGTGCATTTTGGCACCTTTATTATTCAATCTTTACCTTAATGATCTTTCAGCCTTTATCTCCTTAGAAGCACGCCATTCACCTAAATTGGGCTCCGTCAGTATCCCTCTACTGCTGTATGCAGATGATGCAGCTCTCCTCTCATTTTCTAAAATAGGCTTGAAACAAATCCTGAGAGCTTTTGGGGGTTACTGTGTAGAAAATCACTTAACCATCAATTATAGTAAAACCAAAATCATGGTCTTTTCTAAAAACCAGAGTCGATCCAATTGGACCCTAAATGGACACAGCTTAGAGCAAGTCAAATTCTTTAAGTATTTAGGAGTAATATTTCAATCATCGTGTGGTTGGACATCCCAGAGGTCTGCTGCTATTCAGTCAGCAAATAACAGTGCCAAGGCATTAGTTCGATTTTTTTACACTAAAGGAGGCCAATTTTTATCCGCTGCACTGAAGGTGTTCCAGGCCAAGGTCATGCCACAATTGTTATTTGGGATCCCCATCTGGATCCTAGGCTTTTCCGCAGCATTAGAACAGATTCTCTCAGCTTACCTCCAAAAATTATTCGGAATACCCAACTGTGTTCCATCAGCCGTCTTATGGCTTGAAGCGGGGTGTCATTCACTGGAATGCACTGCTTGGACGTGGGCCTTAAAGTACTGGCTGAAACTTTTCTATGTGGGCCCTGAATCAGGATACCTGCAACTCGTAATGAGAGATAATTATACCACTCTTTGGTCTAAAAACATCCAGGAAAAATTGCAGAGTGGGTTTCTCAAACAATTTCCTCATTACACAAGATCTACCCAGGGCGCAGCAGATTCTGGCACGTCGTATAAAAGATATTGATATTCAATATTCTCTATCTTTTGCCCGCACTACCTGCTCTCCCATCAGTTTAGGGCTACAGTTCAATTTTGAGAGGGAGGCATTTTATTTGCAAAATCTGACCATCCCAAAATATCGAGCTGTGTTCACTAAAACAAGATTTATTGTTATTCTCTCAGCCGTGCTAGAGGGTCGCTTTAAGGGAACCCCCTACCACGAATGGGTTTGCCCTTGTGGTGAAGGCTCTGTTGAGTCTCTAGAGCATGTCCTATTTTTTTGTATTTTTTACAAGGATGAGAGGCTAAGATTAATTTCTCCCCTCCTGCTTAAGTTTCCGGGTAGACCTAACAATTGGTACTTGGAGTACCTGTTAAATGATTCTAAGAAAAGCAAAACGGAAGTAGTGGCAAAGTTCCTTTTCTCTGCTGTTAAAACACGTAAGTTTATGACCCAAACTAAATGAACAGCTTTATCTTTTATATTCTGAATACCCAAACAAATATCCATTTTGGCTATGTGTTTTATGGCTTAGTATTATCTAATGCATCTGTGAGTGCTTCTGTATATATACAAATGTACATATTACGAGTACGTCATGAATATCTGTTCTATAGCCCCATTTTAATAAGCTTTATATGTTTTATATGTTTTATGCGTTTTATACACATTTTGTTGTTTTATGGCCTGTTGGCTGAAATAAAGATTTTATATATATATATATATATATATATATATATATATATATATATGTTCGAACATCCCTAGAAGAAAGCTTTCAGGTCTGAGTTGTAATTCTATACCTAATATTTTACAGATTATTTGATGAATTAATTTCCAGTATGTTTTGTCATGTTCACAATTCCATCAGCAATGTATGTATGTCCCGACTGCTTTCCCACATTTCCAGCATTTATTATTTCTATTTTTATAAATTTTAGCCAATTTTTCCAGAGTTAAATACCAATGATAAAACATTTTATACCAATTTTCCTTTATAGCTTGTGATGCTGTATATCTGATTCCCTTTGTACATACCCATTCCCACTGTTTGAATTCAATATTATATCCTATAAATCTCATCCATTTATGGTCGTTTTCTATTTCCATCTCTAGTAATTTCTTGCATAATTTAGCCTGGAGAAGAGAAGGTTAAGAGGTGATATGATAGCCCTGTTTAAATACTTGAAAGGATGTCATTGAGGAGGGAGCAAGCTTGTTTTTTGCTGCTCCAGAGACTACGACCCGGAACAATGGATGCAAGCTCCAGGAAAAGAGATTCCACCTCAACATTAGGAGGAACTTCCTGACAGTAAGGGCTATTCGACAGTTGAACACACTCCCTCACAGTGTAATGGAATCTCCTTCCTTAGAGGTTTTTAAACAGAGGCTAGATGGACATCTGTTGGGGATGCTTTGATTTAGATTTCCTGCATGGCAGGGGGTTGGACTGGATGGCCCTTGTGATCTCGTCCAACTCTATGATTCTATGATTCTAATTTTCCTATCAAATTTGTATTCTTCTCTTCACATAGAATTTTTTCTAAATCTGATTTGCTTTCTTCATTTCCAAATAGTTTCAAATCAAACATTGTTCTTTCATAAATTTGTCTATAAGCAAACCACCCCAGGTCAAATCTTACTTGTTGCAGTTTTAACTTGTAATTTCCCCATACATTTCTTCGTAATTTCATTATATTTAAACCATTTTTCATCTCTATACATTTCTTTCTGTCATGTTGCAAGCTTTCAAAGTCACACTGGCTTCTTAATCAGGCAAACAGGAGAAAGAAATTGAAGATGTTAGTCATGGGCCTGCATTTTCTGTTTCTGGTCTTAGTTCAGATGGTAAGGAGGGCTATCTGCAGGCTGACCCCTCCCCCTCTGGCCATGTGGTCACTGATAGATTTTCAAAGTCAAGGTAATTTAATGTCCATTTGCAATTCAAAGAAGATGTTTCCTTGGAATCCAACATGTCTCCTTCCTTTGTGAAGCCACAGGCTCTGTCAGAATGCGGGACCAGAACCCAGGAAAATCAACCAGTCAGCTTGATTAAGAATCAACAGCACTTTATTGATAGCTCCAGAATCAGCAATTCCACATCATTCAGCTTCTTAGCCGAGAATGACCACACCCAGCAAAAGCAATACCTAAAACCCCAAGCTCGTCTGCTCCATCCCCCTGCCAAAAGCCCATGAACAGATAATCTCCACCTCTCTCTCACAGTCCTCCAGTCCCCATCTCTCCCCTCTCAGCTGATTATCTCACCAAGCTCTCACTGCATACCAAGCCTCTGAGAGAAAGAGTCTCAAGGCCAATTGATAACCAATACCTGGCACTGCCTAACTCTACCAAGCGCTATCTAAGCTAGCCCTAGCCAAAGCATATCCCAACCCCCATCATCCCCAGAATCAAACCCCAAAGAATATATCTGATAGAAAACAACAGGATTCTAACAGTCTGTCCCCCTTAAAAAAAACATTTCCCCATTAACAACAGCAATAGCAATCAGACAGTAGACAATGACGGCTTATTAGGATATGCACGATGGAACCGGGCTAACAAATCAGGGGCATTTAAATGTTTAGAAGAAACCCACTCATCATGGTCCGCTGAAAAGTGCTTCCAGCAAACCAAATACTGTAATTTGCCCCTGTGCACTCGGGAGTCCAAAATCTTAGAAACATCAAAATGTTGTTCCCCCACAATCATCAGCAGGAGTGGTGGTGGGTCGTCCCTGTTCCATGGTCCCGTGCTCCGGTCCGATTTCAGCAAGCTAAAATAAAAAACAGGGTGCAAACGTCTATAGGATTTGGGTAATTCCAACTCTGCAGTCACATTGTTGACTAATCTTTTCACAGCAAAAGGTCCAATGTATTTTGGTCCCAGCTTTTTAGATGGGTGTCTTGTTTTTAGGTGTCTAGTGGATAAGTATACCTTGTCCCCAGGTTTTATCTCCCACTCCGAAGACCTTTTTCTATCTGCAAAGTTTTTATATTCCTTTTTGGCCTCTTCTAAAGCCTTGGTAATTTTTGGCCAAGCTCCTTTGACTTTGTCCACCCACTGAGTCACAGTCATTGGGTCTGAAGAGTCTACAGGCAAGGCTGGGAGAGTTTTGGGCTCAAAACCATAACTGATTTCAAATGGAGAGTGTCCAGTGCTCCGGTGAGGGGCATTATTGAAAGCTACTTCAGCATGTGGCAGTAAATCATACCAATTGTCTTGTAGGTAATTGGTATAACACCTAAGATACTGTTCTAATGCCATGTTCATTTTTTTCACATTGATCATCAGTCTGTGGATTATGGGATGTGCTCAGTGCCAATTCCACTCCCAATTTTTTCTGCAAAACTCTCCAAAATTTACAGGTGAAGGTACTCTCCCGATCACTCACAATTCTGTCAGGTAATTCATGAAATTTATATGTATGCATTATAAACAAGTCAGCTAATTTTGAAGCATTTGGCATCCCTCTGCAGGCTATATAATGTGCTTGCTTTGAGAACAAATTGACCACCACCCAAATGGTGTTTCTCCCTTTGCTTTCCGGTAAGTCAGTAATAAAATCCATGGCAGTGTGTTTCCAAGGCCCCCCTGGTGTGGGGAGGGGCTGTAGCAACCCTCTGGGCTTGCCCATCACTGGCTTAGCTCTCGCACAAACAGGGCAGTTTTTTACATAGGCCTCTACCTCCGCGCGCACCCCTTCCCACCAATAGGATTTTCGAACTTTGTGCCATGTTTTTAAGTAGCCCCAATGTCCCACTGCCCTACATTCATGGCACAGTTTTAAAATTTCCAGCCTCCTGGAAGCAGGAACATAGACTTTAGAGTCCTTAACCCACAGTCCTTGGGCATTCAGACTCAGACGGTCTTTATGACTCTGTAGCCACTCATCTTCGCTCGTTTCTTGTTTAATCTTTTGTAACGTGGCATCTAGTTGGGGTGATGGCTTGGCCTCCTCCTGTTTAGCCTGACTGCGGGTTACCACTGTCAACCCCAACTGTTCAGACGTGAACATAGTCTGTAGCAGAACTTGTTCCTTCCCCATGTGTTGGGGAAGTCTTGACAAAGCATCAGCCAATATATTCTGCTGCCCTGGAAAGAATTTTAATTTGAACTTGTATTTGTAGAAGTCCTTAGTCCACCATCGTTGCTTAGGAGTCAGCTTCCTAGGGGTTTGTAGGGCCTCCAAGTTTCGGTGGTCTGTCCAAACCTCAAACAGGTGAGGTGCCCCTTTTAAAAACTGCCTCCAACTCTCCAAAGCATGTTCGACGGCATAGGATTCCTCCCCTTTTTGGAACTTTCGAGACAGATATGCACACCTCATTATTGTCTCTCTGCAGCAACACCGTTCCCATGGCATTATTGCTGGCATCAACCTGTACCACAAATGGTTTGTCAGGATCTGGATGAAGCAAAATAGGCTCAGTGCTGAACAATTGTTTTAGCTGGTCAAATGCTCGTTGACACTTGTCTGACCAGTGAATAGGCGTAGATGGTTTGGGTTGTTTTTTTTTCCTTGGCCTTTGGCCCCGTTTCCTTTTTGCCCAGAGGTTTTGTCCTAAGTAGATTAGTGATTGGCAAAGCTATCTTAGCAAACTCTGGGATGAACTATCTGTAGAAGCTGGCAAATCCTAGGAACTTTTGAACCTGTTTCCGGGTTTTGGGGGGGGTGCCCAATTTAACACCGTCTGGACTTTACTGGGATCCATTTCAATTCCCTGAGCCGACACCCGGTACCCCAAAAAGTCCAGTTTGTCAGTGTGGAAATGGCATTTTGACCACTTTGCGTACAGCTGGTTGTCCAGCAATCTTTTCAGCACCTCCCTCACTAACTGAATGTGGCTCTCCAAGTCTTGGGAATAGATCAGGACAACATCTAACTACACCAGCACCCCATCAAACAGTAAATCATGTAGCACCTCGTTAATCAAATGCATAAAAATGCTGGGGGCCCCCGATAAACCAAATGGGAGGACCAAATATTCAAATGCTCCTAAGGGGCAATTAAAAGCAGTCTTATATTCGTCCCCTCCCTTGATTCTCACATGATAGTAGGCATCTCTCAAGTCCAATGTGGTAAACACCTTGCCGGTGACCAAACGGCCCAGCATGTCCTTCATTAATGGCAAGGGGTATTTGTTGGCACTACAAATCCCATTTAAGTTGCAGTAGTCGGTGACCAAACGGAGGGTCCCATCCTTCTTCTCACGAAAAAAACGCTGGTGCTGCAAAAGTGGACGTGGATGGCCTAATAAACCCCCTGGCCAAGTTCTTTTCTATAAACTCTTTTAGGGTGGTTAACTCCCGTGGGGTCATTGAATATAATTTCGGTTTAGGGAGGGGCGCCCCCCATTCTATTTCAATGGTACAGTCCATTTCCCGGTGTGGCGGCAATGTATCACTCTCCCGGGATTCAAACACCTCTTTAAGGTCTTGGTAACACTCTGGATAGGTTGCTACCAAATCCTGGCTGCTGCTTACAGTCTCCATTTCCCCCCCCAGCCATCCTGTGATGTGCGAGGACACCCCCCTTGCCATGGGCTCCAAATGGGTAGCTGCTTTGGCTGGCTGCGGTTTCGGAATCACCACTGGCTTTAACACTTGGGGGACCTTGATAGCAGGATCCAGGAGATGCCCTCGGCAAATTGGATCTTGGATCATCAAAGATAAGTTGCCTCTGCTTCCACTTGGTATTGGGATTGTGATGATGCAGCCAGTCTATTCCCAACATAATGTGGTAATGATAAGTGTGTCCCACTACCAATTGAATCCTCTCCCAGTGGTCTGCTATGCCTAGCCACACCATGTTAGAGTCCTCTCCTCGGAAGCTTGCCCCCCCCCCCCATCATAGTTCCATCCATTTGGAAAAAAGGAATGGGGTCCCTAAGGCTCTGGGTTTTTATGCCCAGACTTTTGACCACCTTAGGGTTGATCAAGTACCTCATGCACCCAGAGTCTACTGCAGCATTCAGTTCCATGGCTCTCCGCCCCTGTCCCACCATCAAAGTGACAGTCAAAGTGTATAGGGGATGCTCCCACTCACTATTGGTTTGCGGCCGTCCTGACTCGCAGCCTGCCTTTTGCTGCTTTCTAAGGCAGGCTCGGGAAGTTTAAAGCCGCCTCTTCTGATCCTGTGCTGTCGCTGTCCGTCCAAACCTCTCCTTCATCCTCCGTCGCCGCCTGGAGGCCTCGGTCACTGTGGCTCTTTTTCTCGGTCTTGTCCTTCCCTCCTTTGGATGCTGTCGCCAGTGGATCTTGGAAGGGGGCTGTTTTCTTTTTCTGGGTTCACTCCGGACAGCCAGTAATCAGGTGGCCTTTGCGGCCGCACCCCAGGCATAATCCCAGCTGCCGGTGTCGCTTATTCTCGCTCTCTGCAGTTTGACCCAGCCTCCTTTTAGCCTTTGGCCCAATAGGCTTGTTTTCTCTCCCCTTGACCTCTTTATTCCTTTTTTGTGTCAGCATCTTAACTTCATGTTGAATGACCTCCGCCTCCCCTGCTAGCTGGATCCATTCTAGGGCAGTGGGAGGGTTGCCCTTCGTAAGTGCCCACTTCACTATCACTTTATTGATAGCTCCAGAATCAGCAATTCCACATCATTCAGCTTCTTAGGTGAGACTGACCACACCCAGCAAAAGCAATACCTAAAACCCCAAGCTTGTCTGCTCCACCCCCCTGCCAAAATCCCATGAACAGATAATCTCCACCTCTCTCTCACAGTCCTCCAGTCCCCATCTCTCCCCCCTCAGCTGATTATCCCACCAAGCTCTCACTGCATACCAAGCCTCTGAGATAAAGAGTCTCAAGGCCAATTGATAACCACCACCTGGTACTGCCTAACTCTACCAAGCGCTATCTAAGCTAGCCCTAGCCAAAGCATATCCCAACCCCCATCATCCCCAGAATCAAACCCTAAAGAATATATCTGATAGAAAACAACAGGATTCTAACAGGCTCTTATGTAGGTAGAGAACACTGAATTTCTCAAGAAGTCTTTATGTTTTGCATCTGGAAAACTTTAGGTGGCATAGAGGCAAAGCATGACAATCAGTTCCAATATTAGAAAAAATGCTTTACATTTGTTGGAGGCAGAAGCCTCAGATGGCAAGGTCCCAGTGCAGAGCCTTCTTTGGAGGTTTTTAAACAGAGGCTGGATTGCCATCTGTCAGGAGTGCTTTGACAGTGTCTTCTTGCATGGCAGAGGGTTGGACTGAATAGCCCTTGTGGTCAATTTCAGATCTGTAATTTTATGATTCTAATTAATTTATTTCCCTAATAACTGAAGTATAACTACAGCACCTAACAGTTACAACTTAACAAGGCATAACATCTTTCCTTTTGCAGTGTAACTGTAATTTTTTTGGTTACTTTTATAATTTATGCAGGTACCATTTTAACCTTTCAAATGGTGGAGGACTATCACATAGTTCCTGTACTGATTCACCTTATGATTCATGCTATCTTCTTGTCCTTGTAATTTACAGCACTTGTAACATTCAGATTTTGTAAAAAGTTACAAACATAATCTAGTTACTTCTGGCTATTGTGCTAGTTACCTTTTAGAAACTGGCAAGTAATAATAATAATAATAATAATAAAAATTGTTTTATTATATACCGCTATTCCAAAGATCATAGCGGTGAACAGCAAGTAAGCTAATTAGCAAGTAAGCTAATTTGCCCCCAACACTTGGGTACTCATTTTAGCGACCTCGGAAGGATGCAAGCCTGAGTCAGCTTGGGCTCTTTTGCTGGCTTGAACTCGCAACCTTGTGGTTTCAAGTGAATGGCTGCAGTACAGGCATTTAACCACTGCGCCACCATATTTGAATACAATATTTATTTTATTCAAATGTTAAAATATTAAGCATTCTGTCAACTGTTAAACTGTTAAGTATATTGACAACTAACTTTTGGAGAGCCTTTGGAACTATAGCGGTTTTAGAAGTGATTTTACAAACTCTGTACAAATTCACAAACTGGATGTTCAGCTAATACCTACAGTCCTGAAAAATGGGGCCTTCTTAGTGTAACTTGTAAGAAAGGGGGAGCAATTTAAGTTGGCATTCCAATCGTCTAATACATTTTAGAAAGTTTGAGTGAAATTGCCATCATTTATTATGCAGCAGATGTCTGTTACATTCAGGGCTGGGAATAGTTTTTGACTACAACACCCAGAATTCCCAGCCAGATTGTTCTCGGACCTATAGTTAAAACAGTAACATTTCTAGTTTCAGTCTTATCATCTGGGTTGATTACTATTCTAGCATCTTTTTATTGGTTCTTGTTTTCGTTTCCCTAGCTGTTGCTCCTGCCACATTCCTTCTCCTAAAATGTATGATTTTTTTAAAAAGAGATTTGCCTAGAGATTCCATTAAATGCCCAAATTGGGGGCTTCTGGCAGAGTGGCACAAAGCTTTTATTGTGCAACCTTGCAGCCTTGAGAAATGATCTAATTGTCTTTCCCCTTTCTCCTCCTACGCCCCCAAACAACAAAATTGTTGGCAGAGAGGTTTGTTTAATTATATAACCGTAGATAGCTTGACTCATAAACAGATCTCTGGAACTTGTTTTATCTTCTCTTATTATGAGTAAACAATAAATTGGGCCCAGCTGACACCTTGATGCTGTTATAAGTAGGGAAGCACTCTGAGTGGCAAAAACATAGACTTTGTGACAAGTTCATGGTTCATCTTTAAACAATCAATGATTTCCTTACAACACACGCAAACATTCATGCAAATAGTATGGTGAAATGTTGTCCTAAAACATATTGAACATGCTCTTCTCAAAATAGTTTCAAAGCAAATTTACTACAGTAGATGACTAAAACCTGAATTATCATCTCTGTCAGTTCAGTCACACTTATGAGTGAAATATTAGAGGTACTTTACCAAATTCTTCACATAGATTATGGGGTTAGCTGTCACCTGATCTTCTCTGTGGAACAGAATCAAGGTAAGAAGCTACCACTCTGCCATTATATATGGATTATTTATCAATATCGTACCCTCCAATTGTGCTGATTTGGCAGGGAGAGTCTTGATTCATCCTCTGTCCCATTTTTCCATCTGTTTTTAAAATGCCCCAGTTTCTCTCTCCTCCCACTTACCTCCTTTGTCCTTGGTTTACTTCATTTTGTGCAAATGAAGTTCAACATGCAGAAATAGTTTTCACTCATCTTATCAGGGAAAGAGGAGAGGAGTGGACAGAATCATGCCCTTCCCAGAAGGCTCAGGCAAAAGCAAACTGCTTCAGCCATTTGTAGCTTGTGTGCTCTTCCTCAATAATTTTTGTCATTTTGACCACACTGTGATGTTAATTGGCCACATGTCATCTGTGAAATTGTGAAAAGGGTATGAAATATCTGTGTTACATTTAGGGTATATCAGTACCAATCTTTGTGTGGTTTTGTGATCTATGCACATACATTCCCTCTTGCATTCATATCTTATAGAAAAAGGTATTTTTTAAAAAATAATAATAATATTTGTTTTAAAAATTCTCCAGTTTAAACTGTAAAACAGACGGAGCAGAATATGAGGCACAGCCAGCAATAATAACAGTATGGACACCTGTTCATTTGTATAAATATCACAAATATAATAGTAATTTTGTTACTCACTAAGGGCCCTGGCTGTATGCATTTGGAATAGAAGGTAGGCACTGTTCTAAATTAATAAGCATGGATTAGACTTATTTGTAACTTGTAGTCTATATGACAGTTAAGGCTTCCAAGAAACTGCTAAACCACACTACCAAGGACACTCATATCAGAAGAGGGAGAGCAAGAGGGAGAAAGAGAATGAGAGAGAGAGATTAAATTAGATTACAAACTATGACCAGTACATAAATTCTTGGCAAATTGGTATGGCTTAAAAATAATTTACACTTTTATACACACACACACACACACACACACACGTGTGTGTGTGCTATGCTACGAAGGCCCCATTTTTCAGGATGCAACTCTACATGGAAGCAATTCTCCTTAAATCTTCCACTGGGAGAGATTAATAGTCCCAATTCTAATAAATCCTGCTGAGTTCTGTGGGATTTATTTCTAGGACCCATTTGGTCTTTGAGGTCATCCATAGATGTCTTCCACATGTTCTTGGTGTCTCTTTCAAAGTTGCTTAGAGCATGGCATTTACTGTAGTGGCACCTGCTATGTGGAATGCTCTTTGATCAAAACAATCTGACATCTATTTCTTGTGTGTTCATGTTTTATAGATACGTTGTTTTATTGATGTATATCACTTTAAAATGTAGGGATATAAGCAGTATATAAACATTTTCAAATACATACATCTGTATAATATTTGCATCTTCTAATTTAGAGGAAAGAGTGCATAGGACTGTGTTCTTCATAGGTTGGCTGTATAATCACAATGGACCAACCCCAACCCCCAAGAATAGCAGTTTAACACCAAAAGCTTTTTATATGCACTATTTATATGTACAGGTGCAAATCTTAAATAACTGAAAAAGTTTAAATCTAATTTAAATAGAGATAACATGACATCTTGCCATAGTAAGAAAAACTGAAACCAGGTGACCTGTGTGCCTCTTCAGTCAGGTACCAAAATTTTATGGGAAACTTTAAGGCCCCTCTTTGCTCACCCCTTTGTTATCTTTAGATCTTTAAACTTTCAGATAGAGGATTGTCCTCTGTAAAGCCAGACCTATGGCCCATGTATTCAGCACAATGGAGCTTCTGGACAAGGGGATTTACAGGAAAAACTGTATATGCTGTCATACTAGAAATCACATTTAGAGGACTTAAAATAGTTTGTACTGCACTATGATCATAGGGGAGGGGGGGTATAGAGACTATAGGCTCATCCCATGTGTATCTCTGACTGTTAATGGGGTGAATAATCCAGCCTTTAATCTCATCTCTAAATTATCTATCCAAGGTGCTGAATAGGATAGTATCCTATAGTATTCAGGATAGTATTCAGTTTTCAGGATAGTAGTCAGGATAAGATACTATCCTATTCAAATCTTGGCCAGCTTCTTTAAAATTTGGACTAGTGGGTCTCAAACTTTGGCCCAACAAGTGTTTTTTTTTAATAAACTTTATTGTATTAACATGTAGATACATACAACATCTAATATTCTTTCCATTATTGTCAGCATATTGTTATTTCCAGCCTCATCTTTGTAAACACATGTACACAGCCACACACCCACACCAACCCGAACAAAGAGACTAACATCATAAAATAGAATCCTTACTTCCTTAGTATAACACTCATTTTGCTTGTTTGTTACTGCATTGTAATCATCACCTTATATTATCACTATTTTTATTTTTCGGTAACTTCAGTATCCATTACTCATTGGTAGTTTACATCTCCCTATTCTTATCCTTGTTAAATAGATTTTATACTTTTGAATCTACACTCCTACTATTTCCAATCTCTTCCCATTGTTTACCACAAAAAATTTTTACACCCTCCCATTCTTTCTCTATCTTTATCTCATCTTTCCCGTGAATAATTCCGGTCAATCGGTCCATTTCCATCATATCATACAATTTCACTAGCCAATCGTCAACTGAAGGTACCTCATTTGATTTCCAATGACCCAACAAGTGTTTTTGACTCCAGCTCCCAGAAGCCCCAGGCAAGCTGGCCAACAGTCAAGAATTATGGAGTCCCAAAAATCTGGAGGACCAAAGTTTTGAATTACTGGTTGTGCTACAACCCACTAACATGGAAACCAGCTGCTGCCAGTGATCTCAGAATAACTCACAGTGTTTAATAATAATAATTTATTTATTTCAACATTTTCCCAAGGGACTCAAGGCGGATTATAGAGCAAATAGCAGTAAAATACAATATAGGATAAAATTCACAATTTTAAATAATCCCCTCACCCAACCCTACTCCCAATTATAAAAATAACAACAAAAAGAACAATAACAATAAAAAATAGAGCACAATATAAATTAAAAAATTAAAGTAAAAGATTTTCTAAAATTAGAGGTAGATTTGAGGTGAGGCAAGCTAAGTAGCTTCTTCTTGGGGTGGATGGAGACCATCAATATTGGTGAGGGGAAAGTTAATCTGGAAAGGCCTGCTGGAAGAGATCTGTTTTAACAGCCCTTTTAAAGGCCTCTAGAGTGGTAATAAGACGGATCTCCTCGGGCAGGCCATTCCATAACCTAGGAGTGGCAGATGAAAAGGCCCTCTGGGTTGCCGCAGCCAGTCTGGTCTTCTTGGGCTGTAACATAGAATCAGAATCGTGGAGTTGGAAGAGACCACAAGGGCCATCCAGTCCAACCCTCTGCCATGCAGGAAATCTCAATCAAAGCATCCCTGACAGATGGCCATCCAGCCTCTGCTTAAAGACCTCCAAGGAAGGAGACTCTATCACCCTCCGAGGGAGTTTGTTCCACTGTCAAACAGCCCTTACTGTCAGGAAGTTCCTCCTAATGTTGAGGTGGAATCTCTTTTCCTGGAGCTTGCATTCATTGCTCCGGGTCCTAGTCTCTGAAACAGCAGAAAACAAGCTTGCTCCCTCCTCAATGTGACATCCCTTCTAATATTTAAACAGGGCTATCATATCACCTCTTAACCTTCTTTTCTCCAGGCTAAACATCCCCAGCTCCCTAAGTCGTTCCTCATAGGGCAAGGTTTCCAGACCTTTCACCATTTTAGTCGCCCTCCTCTGGACACGCTCCAGTTTCTCAATGTCCTTTCTGAATTGTGGTGCCCAGTAAATTAGATTACAAACTATGACCAGTAAATAAATTCTTGGCAAATTGGTATGGCTTAAAAATAATTTACACTTTTAATACACACACAACACACACACACACACACACACACACGTGTGTGTGTGCTATGCTACGAAGGCCCCATTTTTCAGGATGCAACTCTACATGGAAGCAATTCTCCTTAAATCTTCCACGGGGAGAGATTAATAGTCCCAATTCTAAAAATCCTGCTGAGTTCTGTGGGATTTATTTCTAGGACCCATTGGTCTTTGAGGTCATCCATAGATGTCTTCCACATGTTTCTTGGTGTCTCTTTCAAAGTTGCTTAGAGCATGGCATTTACTGTAGTGGAACCTGCTATGTGGAATGCTCTTTGATCAAAACAATCTGACATCTATTTCTTGTTGTGTTCATGTTTTATAGATACGTTGTTTTTATTGATGTAATCACTTTAAAATGTAGGGATATAAGCAGTATAAACATTTTGCAAATACATACATCTGTAAATATTGGCAATCTTCTAATTTAGAGGAAAGAGTGCATAGGACTGTGTTCTTCATAGGTTGGCTGTATAATAACAATGGACCAACCCCAACCCCCAAGAATAGCAGTTTAACACCAAGCTTTTTATATGCACATTTATATGTACGGTGCAAATCTTAAATAACTGAAAAAGTTTAAATCTAATTTAAATAGAGATAACTGACATCTTGCCAAGTAAGAAAACTGAAACCAGGTGACCTGTGGTGCTCTTCAGTCAGGTACCAAAATTTTATGGGAAACTTTAAGGCCCCTCTTGCTCACCCCTTTGTTATCTTTAGATCTTTAAACTTTCAGATAGAGGATTGTCCCTCTGAAGCCGAACCTATGGCCCATGTATCAGCACAATGGAGCTTCTGGACAAGGGGATTTACAGGAAAAACTGTATATGCTGTCATACTAGAAACAATTTAGAGGACTTAAAATAGTTTGTACTGCACTATGATCATAGGGGAGGGGGGTATAGAGACTATAGGCTCATCCCATGTGTATCTCTGACTGTTAATGGGGTGAATATCACCAGCCTTTAATCTCACTCTAAATAATCTATCCAAGGTGCTGAATAGGATAGTACCTATAGATTCAGGATAGTATTCAGTTTCAGGATAGTAGTCAGGATAAGAACTATCCTATTCAAATCTTGGCCAGCTTCTTTAAAATTTGGACTAGTGGGTCTCAAACTTGGCCCAACGAGGTTTTTAATAAACTTTATGGTATAACATGTAGATACATACAACATCTAATATCTTTCCATTATTGTCAGCTATTGTTATTTCCAGCCTCATCTTTGTAAACACATGTACACAGCACACCACCCACACACCAACCCGAACAAAGAGACTAACATCAAAATAGAATCCTTACTTCCTTAGTATAACACTCATTTTGCTTGTTTGTTACGGCATTGTAATCATCACCTTAATTATCACTATTTTATTTTTCGGTAACTTCAGTATCCTTTACTCATTGGTAGTTTACATCTCCCTATTCTTATCCTTGTTAAATAGATTTTATACTTTTGAATCTACACTCCTACATTTCCAATCTCTTCCATTGTTTACCACAAAAAAATTTTTACACCCTCACCATTCTTTCTCATCTTTATCTACTTCCCCGTGAAAAGGCGGTCAATCGGTCCATTTCCATCATATCATACAATTTCACTAGCCAATCGTCAACTGAAGGTACCTCATTTGATTCCAATGACCCAACAAGTGTTTTGACTCCAGCTCCCAGAAGCCCAGGCAAGCTGGCCAACAGTCAAGAATTAGGAGTCCCAAAACTGGAGGACCAAAGTTTTGAATTACTGGTTGTGCTACAACCCACTAACATGGAAACCACGCTCTGCCAGTGATCTCGAACATAACTCACAGTGTTTAATAATAATAATTATTTATTTCAACATTTTCCCAAGGGACCAAGGCGGATTAGAGAGCAAATAGCAGTAAAATACAATATAGGATAAATCACATTTTAAATAATCCCCCACCCAACCCTCCACTCCCAATTATAAAAATAACAACAAAAAGAACAATAACAATAAAAAATAGAGCACAATATAAATTAAAAATAAAGTAAAATTATTTCTAAAATTAGAGGTAGATTTGAGGTAAGGCAAGCTAAGTAGCTTCTTCTTGGGGTGGATGGAGACCATCAATATTGGTGAGGGGAAAGTTAATCTGGAAAGGCCTGCTGAAGAGATCTGTTTAACAGCCCTTTTAAAGGCCAGAGTGGTAATAAGAGGATCTCCTCGGGCAGGCCATTCCATAACCTAGGAGTGGCAGATGAAAAGGCCCTCTGGGTTGCCGCAGCCAGTCTGGTCTTCTTGGGCTGTAACATAGAATCAGAATCGTGGAGTTGGAAGAGACCACAAGGGCCATCCAGTCCAACCCTCTGCAATGCAGGAAATCTCAATCAAAGCATCCCTGACAGATGGCCATCCAGCCCGCTAAAGACCTCCAAGGAAGGAGACTCTATCACCCTCCGAGGGAGTTTGTTCCACTGTCAAACAGCCCTTACTGTAGGAAGTTCCTCCTAATGTTGAGGTGGAATCTCTTTCCTGGAGCTTGCATTCATTGCTCCGGGTCCTAGTCTCTGAAACAGCAGAAAACAAGCTTGCTCCCCCTCAATGTGACATCCCTTCTAATATTTAAACAGGGCATCATATCAACCAGAAA
>NC_056522.1:268671528-268697008 GCF_019175285.1 Sceloporus undulatus
CAACAGGGCTATCATATCACCTCTTAACCTTCTTTTCTCCAGGCTAAACATCCCCAGCTCCCTAAGTCGTTCCTCATAGGGCAAGGTTTCCAGACCTTTCACCATTTTAGTCGCCCTCCTCTGGACACGCTCCAGTTTCTCAATGTCCTTTCTGAATTGTGGTGCCCAGAAAGGGACAAAATATTCCAGGTGGGGCCTAACCAAAGCAGAGTACAGTGGCACTACTACTTCTCTTGATCTAGACACTATGCTTTTATTGATGCAGCCTAAAATTGCATTGGCCTTTTTAGCTGCTGCATGACACTGTTGACTCATGTTCAGCTTGTGGTCCATTTGGACTCCTAGATCCCTTTCACATGTAGTCTTGTTCAGCCAGGTGTCCCCCATCCTATATCTGTGCATTTTATTTTTCTGCCCTAACTGCAGTACTTTACATTTCTTCATGTTGAATTTCATTTTATTAGCTTTGACCCAGCTTTCTAGTCTATTCAGGTCATTTTGAATGTTGATCCTGTCCTCTGGAGTATTAGCTATTCCTCCTAATTTGGTGTCATCTGCAAATTTGATGAGTATGTCCCCAATTCTGTCATCCAAGTCATTGATAAAGATGTTGGATAACACTGGCCCCAGCACAAGTTCTTCCCAGAGGACCTGAGTGTCATCTAGTTCTGCATAAAGGGTAGAAGGAAGACCTGAGCTTAACCTGTGCCAGGGTATTGCCCCAGAATCTGCTGATAATAAATTTTGCCTGTACATTTGGTTCAGTGTTGTTGTTTTTTTAATTATGAAGCATAGTTCCTTATGGCATGGCTGTCTAGGAAAGTTCACTTCAGTACTTTTCGTTAAACAAAATCACAATGAACAGTAGTGATTATGTGCTCTATTACCTCTCTGCCTAATCATGACAAGTTGGCTACAGGCAGCTGGCAATGCAAACTCAGTAAAAGCTGCATGTGCCTCTTTCATCAAGCAGATGAAGGAAAAGGAAATTCTACTTAGAGGCAGGTCTCCCTGCATTCAATATATCTTGTATCTTATTTATGGCTAGGATTGCAGAGTTAAACACTTTCCAGGACTCAACATCCCATCAAGTCCAGAGTCACCTTCCTCTGATAGCCTCAGCCTTGTCACACAACCTGCCTATCCCAAACTGCTGCCTCCCTTAGTTGTGAGCAGGATTAACCCAGCCTGGCTCCTACCTCTCTTGTGAGAAACCTAACCAATTTAAATAAGTTATGATTTAAGCTGAACATTTGTCTAAGAAAAGGGGTGCTTTAACTAAATGTATTCTTTTAAACAAAAGTCACTTACTTAAGTTGGAATGTCATTTCAATGTTGTTTTTTTTAGAATTAAGTTATTAATAAATTAAACAAGCCCTAAAATTGAAGAGTGAACAAATTTTGCATGACCCAGTTTTTTACCCAGTGCCTAGTTCGCTTGAATTTTGTTGATGTTCACCAGTGTTGGTGAATTACAAGGCTTGGGTCAGATGTAGGTAAGACAGCTGGTGATGGGTCTTCTTGACATCCATAGGGTCTTCATATGGTCGAATAGCCAAATACTGCATAGAGGTTCCTCATCTCCTCCAGGAAACTGACATTATAAAGCTTTTAACCCTGGGACTTTGGATGGGATCCACATGGGATTCATGCAGTAAACTAGATGAAATGGATGTAAATCAGCTTGTAAGGGATGGAGAAATCAGAAAAGAAAGTGTTTCTGATGAGGCAGATGAGAAATAGAACTTTTCAGGAATCATGTAGCCGTTCCCTTCACTCCAGTTGTTGAGACTTCAACTTTTCAACATAAATGCAACTGATTTCAGCTTTTTGGCTTGCCAGCAATTAATATATCAGGCCTTTCCCATTGATGTTCCCATTTCTGCATGAAATCTCACTAGACCTGGCAAATACATGGTCACAGTCCACAGTTCTTCAGTAGACATTTGCTTCTGAACAAGGCCTAGGAAAGGACCCTATCCCACTGCCTAGTAACTGTCCCGTTACATGGGATAAGCAGAAAGAGGAGAAAAGAAGCTATAGATTTAGCAACAGTCAATTTATATGTATAGATACAATTTTGTTTTGCAAATTCCTACAGTATAAATAGACACACAATGGAGTCTTTTATCATTTCGAATGCAGGTATGACTTACAATGGTAGCAGTAGTTGTGCGCCCTCAAGTTTTTTCCAACTTATATTGCCCCTGAACTGAATCTATCATTAGGTTTTTCTTGGCAAGATTTGTTCAGAGTGAGTCTTTTTATTGCCTTTCTCTGAGAGTTTGACTTCCCCAAGGTCATCCAGGGGGATTCCATGGCTGAGCATGGATTTGATCCTGGGTCTCCCAGACTCCATCCACCATACCATAGTGCATCTCTGTTGCCAGGGACCCTTGGACATATTCTGATTTCTCAGCATAGCATAAGTCAAATGTTATTAGAGCAACTGAGTATCCCCCCATCCACCACACTGTCTCACCTTACCAACATTGAAACCTGCATCTCTCACTCTTAATAGTGTTATTTTAATTGCATGCTAAGAAAAGCTCCACCTGGGTGGAGTACAAAGTAGGCACAAAGGTACAAAATGTGTGTTTAAAAGATTGCTTGGTAATGTTATTCTTTTGGCCAACAATTCTCAGAATCCAACTGGCCATGCAAGCTGCAGTTTCTGGGAGATGTAAGCTAAAACGTAGCTTTACCAAGCTCTGTTACAGAGGCCAGGTCAAGCCTCATACCTTCACAAATTTTACAGATGAAAGCTGGGACACATGTGCCCAAGCAGCAGCAGAGTATGGTCAAAATGGCAAAAGCTATTTATGAAGAAGAACACACAAACTAGGATAGGCTACAGCAGTTAGCCTTTGTCTTTGCCTACTGGGTAGGATAAGACTCTTTCTGTTCATCACCTGTCTCTTCTGCTGAATTTATTGAACACAAACTAATTTTTCTACTGTGAACTGAGTTTGCAGCAACTGAAGTAAGCTGAGGACAAAGGAGGGGAGTGGGTGGAGGAGGAAGCGAGGAAAACTGGGACATTTTGAAAACAGCTGAAAAAGAATGGCAGAGGATTAATTGGCATTGCCCCTGCCAGATCAGGGCAATTGGAAAGTATGTAGCTTTATGCTCTTTAGAAGGGTGTAATAATAATGTAATCAACTGTGGATGGAAACAATATTTTACACAAAGCAAATGGAAGCAGAAGAACATTATAGTTGATTGCTTTATTGATACTGTATTACAAATGAAAAGTACAATAGGTGCAGAATCCGGGCAGTTTGAGTCTTGCATATTGAGTGCACACAAGTGAAATATTTCAAGATACATCAACTCCCATTTCCCCCCCTTCCCATCCCCCCCCCACCATATAAAACTTGAGCAGACAATAATACATACAATGAAACACACATACACACACAAATCCAAAAACAAAGTTTTTTTTTTCCAAAACAACAAATACAATTCTTCCCTTCATTTAGTGCAGAGGCAGCTAGGTCTATCACCAAAAAGACTGAGCCTTTGCAATCAGGCAGGATGAAATGGATGAAGCTTGTTATGGGACTGTTAAGATGGTGGAACCAGTTTTGGGAACCATGTTCCATCCCACCCAGTACTTGTGGCTTTGAACTAGATGGGTGGAAGAAATCAGACCAGGATGGAATCCAGCAATGTTTTTGTATCTGTTTTTTTAAGTGGGTTTGCCCCACCCTACCAACAACAACACCCCCCCCCCAAAAAAAAAAACCAAAAAGAAAAAGAAAACTTAGTTTGTAAACTAGAAATGCCCTAAGAACCACTTGTGCTACACCAGTAAAGGTAATTTACACCTAAATCCTGGTGAGTTGTGCTCAGTTTTCTATTGTAAAGTCAGCCACCCTCCCTCTCTCTTCTGCTGCTTTTTGACAGGGGTTGAGCTCTACAATTACTTTTATGTTTAACAAGGAAACCTTGCCAAATCCATTATGGTCACTGCAAAAGAAGGTCTGAGGATAGCTTGATCTCAACCACTGTTTCCCTAAGTACAGAATGTGCAAGGTCTACTGGGCCAATCTGAAATATTATCAAATTAATATTTCCAAGGCACCTAGGTGATCTGAATAATAGAGCATTTCCCTTGGCATAGTTATCAAACATCTCAGTGCTAGAACATATTTCTTCCAGCTATCTCAGCATTCGTTTTGCATAAACAATCTAGGCAACCTAGATCAAATATAATTAAAATCACTTTAAAGAGGCTTGCCCCCCAAAATGCATGCATAGGACCAAGGCCTTAACAGTGAATGTCAACCTGGAAAGGAAAGCCAAACAGCCAAGGTACTCTCCAGCATAACTGTTTTGATCAGATTTAGAAGTTTTCTTGCCCAGACTTATAACCTTGGAATTTTGATTTTAATTAAATTTGGCTTTGTCTCCATATTTTATTTTTTTCCCCAAAGGTAAGGGCGAAATAAAAGAAAAAAAAATCTACCTCCATCTGGCACTAAAGTAAATGATTGTAACAAGGGAAGGGGATTCCAACAACCACTCTGAACTGTGTTCTTCTCAACAGCTAGAGAGGTATTGAACCAACTTCCAAGGTGTAAATGTTTGAAAGCCAGGTAGCATATATACTTTCTCAGTGGACCCCCCAACCCACTGGCTACTAAAACATTCCCCCAGTTGACAAGCACTTTAGGAGTATTTAACTTTATGTATGAACATTCCACTGACTTAGACCAATATTCCACAAGCTCAAAATAAAGCACATACTTTTAACTTCTTAGGGATCCAGTTCTCTTAAGAATATTATAAAACTGAGCTCCCAGACTATAGATAATTTCCCATTCCTTTCATTACTGTTATGCTGAAAAAAGAAAGTGATCCCTCTTGTTACCTTAAAGTATATATACAGTGAGAGGAAATGATAAAGAAACCTTGATACTTACAGGTGAAGCATATTTTATTATGCATTACTATTTTTAAAAGGGGGGGACCTTTTCGTAAAGATTTTCTAGGGAAGCTTTTGTTTTGTAAACATTAACTTTTAATCTCCTTTTGCCGGTTGCTCTTTTTTCTCCCCTCAATCTTGTTTCACAGGCCAATTTAATTTTTCCCTTCCTTAATGAAACCTGGTGGGGTTTAATTGTTGTGTTCTGCAGTGCCATGGAAAATAAAACCCTCAAAGGCTTCATGGCTCAAGATTGCAAGATACAAATTTTAAAAACTGATAACAGAGACAAAAACAAAAACAAAAAAAACAAAAAAAAAACAAACAAAAAAAACCCCTCTACCCTTCCATTAAAAAAAAGAATACAATTCAAGTAATTTTTATGTTCTTTAAAATGTACAGCTATATATAAGGCAAAGCAAGTACAGATCCAATTAGATGCCCCCCCTTTTTTTTTTTTACTAAGCAGCTGAGTATATATGCTAGGGATATGGATTTCCCAGTTCTTTAATTGATAGATGAGGTGAGACTGATGAAATTTTAAAAACTTTTTTTTATTTTTAAAAACCTTTGGCGCACCTCTCCAATCAAGTCTTGGGTATCAAACAAAGGAACTGGTTGGTTAATTTCCCTATTCTGATGCATCAAGTTAGATTCTGGTTTTGCACCACAAGGGAAGGGGGAAGCAAGAAAGAAGAGGGACCAACTTCTTCAGATATGTTACATTTCCTTGGTCCTTCAATCTGCTGTCAAACACCAAACTGTACATTCCCTCCTTGCTGGAGCAGAAAGAAGGAAAACTTGATGTTTTCAAGCATGTTATCTGTTATTGCTGCCAATCAATGGGATGCTCAAGGAAGTCCCCAGGAGGACTGGATCTTCCCCAAGAAGCAAAAGAAGCAGCAGGATATAGAGAGGGGGGGTCAGTTTTGTGAACTACCCATTTGGACAAAAATTTTTGATTGAAAAATAGCTATCAGATCAGAGAAAAGGTGGAAGAGGGAGACAGGGGTTAAAAATGACAAGCCTAATAAAAGGAGGGTGCTCCTCATGCTGCAAAGGCCAATGAGTGCTCTATGTACAGTGAATTGTTCCATGAAATCCAATGGGATTACTCACAAAGCACATGCTTCTGCCTTTGCAGTAGGCATATTCTAGGTTCAGGATATCAAAAACTGAGTGAAGGATGTGAGGAAGACAATTTCTGGATCTACAATGCATATAGATGTATTTGTGTTTCTGCACGTGCATGCATTTTATGTATATGAGTGAAAGGCAATTAGCTCATATGGTCATGACCAAGCTATATTTTAGAAGAGAAAAAAAAAAGAACACACATCACACTTTCCTAAAACGAAAAGCTAAAAATTTCAAGTTCAGTTTTCGAGATCTTGTCCTTCCCATCCCTCCCTCTTGTAATTTTCTGGATTCATTTCCCCCATCCAACTTACATTAGCACCATAACAACATTTAAACATTACAATCCCGCTTCAGTTAACTACACATACACAAAAATGGTCCCATTAAAAATAGTGCTTTTTTTCTGCCAAACAAAAAAGTTATATATAATATATATTTTATATAATTCAACTAAATCTGTGGCAAATGTGCAATGCAGACGCCTCCTCCATTAAAGTGAACCTATGTTCACTCGGTCTCTGTCTCTCTCTCACTTCATCGGTGATTTTTAAAAAGGTGCAAGTACATTTGGAACTGTGTAATTAAAAATAAGGTAGTGGGCTTTGTCATTTCTTTCTCCGGCTTTTAAAAACGTGCAAAGAAATATAATAAAAAAAGAACCCCTCAAAACACATACTGTAGACTAACTGGGACTTCTCAAACAATATAATGGGATGGAAACAAGGCCAAAATTTAAAACTCTTAGATGTCACACATCCCTTTCACTTTTATTGTCAATGTAGACACAAATTGGGATTCTCTCAGTGTCATTTATCTTCTCTTGCTCTGTCTTCATTGTTTGACATATGGACTACAAGGCAGTGGCCCAATATTATATAGTTCAAGTGCCTTACCTGTCCCTTTTAAGTAAAGGCAAAAAAAATATTGGGCAGGATAAGAAAAACCAAGAAATCTTTTTTAAAAAATAATAATAAAGACAATGCCACAGAAATGCTGATGCTGATGTTGCCACCGCCGACGCTGTAATCCCATTCTATGCCAGTTGTTTGGTGTTAACGGTGCCCTCTTTCTTTTGCTCTTCAGTATAAAGGGCACTTGCCCTCCCCCGTCTCTACCTTGGTTTTGGAGAGAGAAAAGGGTGGGGCCAGGACTGGGAAAGATTTCCCATGAGACTGGAAAAATAATAATAATAATAATATTAATAATAATATTAAGAATCCATTTTGCAAATTGTTCATCACAGTTCACTTCTGGCTGCCTGATGTTTCTGAGGTGGTTTGCACAACAAGAGGCTTCTGAGTAGGCAAGACTATCAAGGGACGATGGATCTTAGATTCCTCAGATTCTTGGAGTCCTTCAGCCTGCCATCGATATCTGTGGGCACGATGGATGTTGGGGACTCCTCTCTGCAGGCGCTGTGAGCTCTTTTTCTGCCATATGTCATATTTGGAGTACTTGGGGTGAGAGGGTTTCTGAAAGGTATCCTGGAGGAAATGGTGGAAAGAAGAAAAGGAGTGATTCAACAGGTTGAGGACAATGAAATAAAGTTATTGCTTGGTTGAAATTCACCAAAACAAAACCTTAACTTTGCTGTAACATCAAATGATGAATTAAAACAAACAAACCAGCTTGTGGGCAGCTTGGTCTTTTCTCCATTTGTGTCTCAGAGAAAGACCAGCCCATTAGCACCTTAAAGTCTAACAAATTTACTACAGCATAAGCTTCCATTATAGCACTTTCCCTCAAATGACATGGGTTATGAAACCCAGCTCGGCCATGTAAACTCAGTGGGTGACTTTGGGCAAGTCACACTCTTTCAGCCTCAGAGGATGGCAATGGCAAACCCCCTCTGAAGACACTTGCCAAAAAAATCCCAGGATAGGTTCACTTTAGGCTCACCATAAATCAGAACCAATTTAAAGGCACACAACAACAAACAATCCATGAAATCTCACTCCACTATAAATTTGTTAGGATTTAAACTACCATGGGATTCTCTGCTGTTTATTACTCACCCCATTACTCAGATAGTATCTCCACTTACCTTGTTTAGTGCTGGTAAGACTACAAGAGATGTTGAAGAGAGGTCCCGCTCTGATTTGACAGATTTTGCACAGTAGGTTTCCAAGAGATTAAGATCACAGCTCCGGAAGCAACACTCCTCCACTATGCCACGGTTGTGTCTTCCTCTGTTTCTGCCCACAGGCCTACCTGTCATTGGAGAAATACTTTCAAGTTATGAGGAGGCACTTTTAAAAAACTTTTTAGCATGAAATACATCTTAATTACTTAAGGTAGCTGGGGGAGGGGGAGGAGGAAGAGAAAGATTACAGCTCCCAGATTCCCGAAAAATGGCACTGGGGGCCCCTCTGTCCAGAGTATTATGCTCTGGAGCTGCCATGGGTTGACATGATGTGAGCCAAACATAGATGGGCCACCAGGTGACACCCCACTGTTCTGCTTGCCTGTCCCCCCTCAGTGCACTCATTGGCCAAGCAGCTCCCAGCAAGACCTATTATAGTTGCTTCTGCTGAGGTTGGAATGGGGCACCCCACCATGTGATCAACAAGGAGAATTTTTTTATTAAACTGGGTTAATGGCTTAAATAAGTGGATTCACTGTGTGTGTCACCAGGACTCATTGCACTGGATAAATGGTTAGGGTGGGGGTTTGGGGTAGTAGAGATTATCACATGGAGTAAAGGACGGATCCCTCCCATCCTTACTCTGTCCTTATATCGCACAAGGATTATCAGATACGTCTGTCCTTATCCCGTCCTTCAGTTGTCCTTATTACACAACTGCAGTAAGATTATCTGACAACTTTGTGCTTATCCTATCCTTCTCCTGTTACTGAAGTGGTATGGCCTTATCACTGTGTATAACAGAAACTTCCGGTAATATAATGACAGGGCCACTGAAGGGAGAAGGACAGGATAAGCATGGATGCAATAAGGACAGGAGTGATCCCTTATTACCCAGTGTGATAATCTTCAGTGTAGACAAGCCCTGGGAGTTGTAATCCATTTTCCCCTCCCAAACTGCTGTTTTTGATTTGTTGAGAAGTCTAAGGTTCCAGTTACTAATAACTATTTATGATTTATCACTAGTCTTGAGCCAATCTTAAAAAATGGAGGACACGTGAAAAAATTTGCTGAATTTTAAAAAAATGTTAATATAAATGCATGTTTCTGAGGCTTCTATAGACAATTGCCCCCCAAAGGCCCCAGCGGCAAGACCAGGCTGGGGCCGGTCCCAAGGCCTCGCCGGGCCGCAGGTTGCCTACCCCTGCCTTAGCCAGTGCTCAGGCCTTCATAGTCCCAGCAGTAAGCTACATCAGGTACAATCAGTCCATATGGTCAGGTAATCTTTTGAATTTCTCAAGTAAAGGGTCATGTTCAATTACATATACAGACTTTAGGTCCTACACCTTCCACATGTGCAAATAGCACACAGAGCAAATAGCAAGGCATGTGGACACAGCAGCTAGAAACTGATTTCTGCTAGAACCCAAGTTCTCCTTTCCTAATGAATTTCCTTTTTCTTCTTCCCTATAATGGGAATGGCAACTAGCTTGTGCTGTTTATAATAATGTCTGAGGTCACAGTGTCAATCAACATGTGGACACTGAAGAAGGAGTGTGTATGTCTGCATTACTGAAAGAGGAAGAGGGAGAGGAGGAGGGAAGGGGGAAATGCATGCTGTAGAATATAGGAACTTGTGCACCACACTTCTGGATAATTATAAGATACTCCAAAGTCTGTGCCCCTTTCCCTCACACACCCCTAACCACCACTTCTGTCTGATCAATCAAGCACCAAGTCAAGCGGAAGAAGACTCTGGGTGTAAACAATCCTCCCTCTCCCCCTGTCAGAGGAATGTGGGCACCAACAAGAGAGCCTTTGTCAGATGGCTGGGCAGCAGCAGCCATTGTTCCAAACCCCTCCCCCCCAAAATAGTTTTTCTTCCCCCCCACCCCTTTTTCCTAGTATGATTCTGATGGATGCAGAAATTGAGAGAGAGAGAGAGAGAGAGAGAATGTGCTTTGTCAGCATAAGTGGCTGGAAAGAGCTAAATTCTTATCAGCTGTTGGAAAGGAAGAAACCGGAGCTGTTGTTTACAGAAGACAGCCTTTTCTCTCTCTCCTTTCTCCTCTTCTCCATCTTTTCCTACTCCATGAAGGGAAGAGTCAAGTCTCATTTATCTATGTTTCAGAGGATGGGTGTTGTTGTTTTTTCTAATTTTGTTTATCTTTTTGAAATCATCTCAGTGGGAATAAAGTTTAAAAATAAAAGAATGTGCTTTGTCAGCATAAGTGGCTTTATCAACCATTTTTTGAAAGTGTTGATAAGAAATGGGGTGGGGGGGGGGGCTGAACTGAGTTTGTTGTTAAATTTCCTACACAGTAGCATTTTCAGTGAGATGTCTCCATTTTTTTCAGTTCAGCCACCAGGTTTTCCCACCCACTACCAAATAAGAAATAGCCCTTGAAACATCAGATAACCACTGCTCTAAGGCTTAGCAGAAAGTCTGACTTCAATAGGGCTATGATGAATTGTCCCAGCTAAGGTCCTGACCTTTAATGGTTTGGGACCAAGCTGTAGATTAAAGAGCCTAAAAAGCAACTTCCTCACTTTAAAAAAAATGTTTTCAGAAGAGACTTAAGACCACCTACAACATGGAAAACAGCACTAAAGCATATAGGAATGCCAGACCTGACATGACAATTAACTGCACAGCCTTCTACTCTACATAGAAGAGACTTCCTTTCTGGTTATGGAAGAAAAAGTATGGGATTTTCTTGCATACTAAACTGAAACATTCTATGCTACTCTTGTATTTTCTTATGCATGCAGTTCATAGAGCAGAATTCTGTAACTTCTTGTGCCCCTTGTCAAAGTGGCTTGTAATTTCAGTGGTGATTATTAAAGTCAATAATATGAATGATACTCTGCTAGTTAGGGTTCTATTCTAGAACTCATTTTCAGTCCCAGGGCTCCATCTTGGGTCATATGAAACAAATGGGGAATGTCTCTGAAAATATGTAAAACTCATGTCCCACAACACTGCGTAAATAAAGCACATCTTGGAACCATGGTTTAGGGGACAAGCCCTCCAGAGAAAAGGGTTCACATTTTGGAGATGCTTTGATCTCAGACATCTCTTTTCAGAAATCAAACTTCTGGCTTCAGTTCATGTACTTATAAGATGCAATGCTAATGATGATCCCCTTTCGACCCTGTGATAATTGTGCCTGATTTCTAACCAATTGTGTCTGCTATTGTATCCAATAAATTCCATAAGATCAAGATTTCCACATTTATTAAAAAATGTTTGAACTGCCTATATGTTAGTAAAAGACCATTGTTTTACAGTGTATTTGGGTAAATTAGTATCACTTTCAGTTTTACATCAAAAACAAATTATCCCCCATAAGAGTTATGAGGACAAAAGCAATTAATATGATACATTGATGTTCGAAGTTGTGAGCTATTATATACTGGAAGTCTACTACTGTTGTCCTTCTGGTGTGGGGCCAGATATCTTGTGAACTAGTAGATATATCATTAGTAAGCAGCTGAAGCTGAGAAAGGCCCTTGTCATCCACTAACAAAATTTCTGTCTTCTTAAATATTTCTCACTACAAAACCGAACAGTGCTTTTATATAAACAAGTTTTCAAGGATAGCAGTAGAGACTCTATTTTACTAAGCAGAGAGTAAAGTATACACTCAGCATTTACCTATTATCAGATTTTAGATTTATGGGTAGAAGATTTTAATGCAATCTTGCAAACAATTCTGATCTGCCTGTAAACCACTGGTTGAATCATGGTAATTTGTATCTACTTTGTCATTCCAAAGTTAAATTGTGTTAAATATTTACATATTGTGTTAATTCAATACTGCTTGGTATTTCATCTTCCATTATATCGGTGGAAGATGAAATACCAAGCAATATTGAATTAGCAGGTGGACTTGGAAAAGTTATTCTTTTGAACTACAGCTCCCAGAATCCTCCTGCCAGTATGGCTAGTGAACAATGCTGGGAGCTATAGCACAAAGAAGCAAATTTTCCTTGCCATCCTATGTGTTGGGAAATTTAAATCTCCCCCTGCTTTTGAGACGACTAGAATTTGATTTATTCCAGATTGTGCACGAACACGATGGCCTAGATAAACCAGCAAAAATGAGTATTTCAAAATTAAGCTGCCAAATTGTGTTGCACATCACCTTTACTGAATTAGATTAAATTAAGATGTATTTCTCAGATAAGAATACATAATCAGGGCATCTTTCAGGAGTACTGTAGCTATGTATTCCTGCATTGTAAGGGGCTGGATGAGATGGTCTCTGACACTCTTTCCAACTCTAACATGCTATGATTCTATGCTGTCTAGAGAATATTTTGCTTGGTTACAGAGACATAGTAACACTATGTCTATGCCCCCCCCCCAGCATATCATATATTTCTCTGCTTTCTGAATGTATAGGTACTGAATATGTATTAATCAAATTATGGTGAATTGTGTACTCTTTGACTTTGGTCAAATTTAAGGAAGTCATTACCATTTGTGCTACCCAGTGTAAGCACTAGATGGGGATATAATTGCTTCCTGCTTTTACACATATGAGTCATAACAATTAGTATGAGTGCAAGGCCAACCACAGGATAAATAATAATCAAATATTTTTATTTATATCCTGCTCTTTGTGAAAACAATCAAAGCGGCTTGGCTGCACAGTCTTATGTGTCCAATCAGAAGTAATTCACACTGAGCTCAGAGAAGCTTAGTTCCAGGTGACTGGTATACGACTGTGGTCTTACATTTTCATTTATCCAATTCTGAGGGTTAGAAATTCTAAGAAATTCTATATTATGAGTAGACCTCTCTTGTTCTAAGCTTGTTTGACAATAAAAAAAATGGGAGGTAAACATTTTGAGCAAGGAAATCTGATTTTAGCCCCTAACTAACTACAACTTCAGAGATTCTGCTTTAGCTCAGCCACTGCACTACCCTGCAGCACCCTGAAGATAACAGTAGTCTACCCTATAAGGCTGCTATGGGGAATATTGAAATGTTGTTTCATATACAAGTTTTAAAGCTTAAAATACACAAAATAAATACTAGGTTTTATTATTACTGGGTGAATCTCTCCCCTTTCCTCCCAGAAACGCATGCATTTTTCCTTCTAGAAACAACACAGTATATTATTCTCTCCAGGTGCAAGACAATACTTACTGAAGTAAAAACCCCTGTCCCCACAGACAAATTGCAGGGTGTCCACCAGCTCGCCACCACAGAGAGTTTCTGCAGGGCCATGTGCAGAGACAGAATCAACAGTGTATGCCAGGAAGGTGAGTGCAAGTAGTAGTATCCGCCTGGAGATGCACATCTTCTGCGCCTACAAGACAAGATTCAAAAAGAATTTTAAAATATGTGGTGTCTTTTTTCCTGTTTAGACAACTATGAAAACATAAGATGGGATATGTAAGCAAAGTAGAAGGCTCAGAATAACCCAAGATAATAGTCTCGAAACTGGTGGATGAAATGAATTGCCACCACACTGGCCACCTCAGTAGGAGTGGGCTTGGCCACTACTGTTTATAGTATATGGGATGTCTGGAAACTACATACAGATCAGGTATCAAAGGCAAGATAGACAGCCACTGGCTTTATATACCAAGGTCCATGATGGTTAAATCATACCTATTTCTAGCCATATTCTAATTTCTAAAATATGACTCCAATGCCTAGAGTAGGATGTTCCTAGTTTTGGATATTGGTGGACTATCGTTCCTAGAATCCCTGACTGTTAGCTCTGATGGATGGAGCTTCTGGGAATGGATGTCTGCCAGCATCAGAGAACCCAGATTTGGGAATCATGAAATTAAAAATGGTTTGGTTCCACCTAAAAGGTGAGAAGTGTGAATGGGCAAGCAGTGACACAATTTTCTTTTCCTTCAACCAGTACTTAGAAATTCATCACATCTAAGATCTGTTAATATTAATAAGTTCATTTTCAACAAAATTTGTTGACAGAATTGCTGGAGATATAGTCAACTAAGATGGCACAAATAATAAGTGTACCTACAGTACACAATTATCACTTCAATCCTTCTTTGAGCTGCCATGTTTCCATCTCAAGGAACCATGCAATTTTTAGTTTCATGATATACATAGAATTCTCTGCCAGAGAATTCTAATGCTGGAATCTGGGATCCACTAAACAATTCTAAGTAACCCATAAAATGTGAGATTCCATATAATTGAGCCATGGCAATTGAAGCAGCATCAAGTAACAAATAATAGTGCAATGCAGAAACACTCCATCTTTCTAAAGCAAGAAATAATATACTTTTCATGCACATTTATCATGGTAGGCATCATCTTACTAGGGGCGCCCCTTTAAGTATTTAAGAAAAAGGAAAATGCATCTTGTACGATTGTGTTTGCCAGGTGCAGTTTTTCTAAGTATGGTGTCTGTGCATGCGTGTGGTGTATATGTAGATTTATACACAAGGTTTAAAATCTGTTGCATGACCGATATGGATCACCTTCTTAATTCATTAATCTTGTTTGGTCTGAACTAATAATTGATTACATATTGCAGCCTTGGGCCCCCTACTGGGAGAAGGGTGGGATACTAAAATAAATAAATAAATAGATAGATAAATAAATAAATAAATAAATAAAGTCTAGATTATTGTTGCTAATAGATTTAAATCAACCATAACACTGTTTTAAAAGTAAGGGTTACAACTTCTGTGGAAGGCTGGCTAATATATAGTTGTCACAACAGCACAAAGCAGACAGGGTGACCTTTTGTAGAGTTGGAATGAATTCCACCCATGATCTAGTTCAATCTATTCTTGGCTTAGCCCCAAGCTTTCTAATATGACCCTAGACAGAGTCCAAGGCCAACTTTCTATCCATTAATCCATACTACTGATCCTGGATCACCAGCTTTCCAGTAATTTATAGCATGTTCAGTCTCCAGTGGTAGAAGCAACCTGACTTTCTAAGGCAGCTAGTAGTTCCGCAAAACCAGGTGTGTTGGGGGGGGAGGCTCTACCAGGCAGGAAAAGTATACCAAAGATCCAAAATCACTTTGGTTTCAGCCTTAAAACAAGTGGTCCAAGTTGGACTTGAACCAACTGTTGTTTCAGAATAGTCAACCAAAATTTCTTGCATACCCAGCACCATATGTCATAAGATGCAGCAGAAAACATACACAGAGCATACAAATCCATTCTGTTAATGCATCAACCTGTAATCATGAACATTTATTATATGTGAATGGAAGTACCATTTTTGTTCAAGTATTACAAGTTTTAGGATCACAGTCAAATTAGTTTGAGGAACTCACTATTGATGATTATTTTGGTAAAATGTATAGGTTTGAACTACCAAACTGCTCTGTTTTAATTCTTGGAAGTTTACATTTTGGGTTAGCACCATGGCTTCTAACAACAAAAGCAAGAAACAACAACAATTCAGGAACAATATCTTTCCAATATATTGTTTTAGCATTTTGTTGTGTTGTCAGATATTGGAATTCCCCTCTCCCTTTATGGTTTCTCACTAATGACTATTAGATTTTAAATCCCTACAACAATAGGGCTGCCCCACATCATTTTGCAGACAGATACATCAAATGATACCCATAATCCCAAAGTTATTGTGCTCAGTATCTAAAGCCAATCCAAATCATTTTCACATTTGTAGTTTTCTGTCTACCTGGCAGCAAAACTAAAATAAACTAATAATTAACCATTTGTTTCCTTTTCATAAATCCCAAATCTGCTGCCTCACTCTGCTTCAGGATAGGGCCAGGTCTCTTTAACCCAGATTGGCCAGGATCTAACAAGAGAACTGCTTCCATCAGCGGAATTATGAGGTGAATGATTTCCTGCAGTTGACTGAAGATTTCTCCTGTATGCACCCTGTAAAACACCCACTCCAGAGGGATGAGATTTTCCTGATTTTCCAAAGGGAGGAGGTGCCAGCGCGACACTCTGGGTTTACGTCTTTGAAAATTTCAAAATCCCCCATTGGCTTAGAGGTAGACTAGACATGTCCACAATCAGAATCACCTGCATTTATTTAATTTTTAAGTGCTTATAACAGCTATGGCACTGGATAGGGAGAATTTTGATGGCAGCATTGGGGGGGGGTTATCACTCACTCTTCTGCTGCAGTTTTCCTCTGATTGAAAGTCTTGTCCTTATTTGCCCTGTAGGACAAAATGTACATATTCTCAAGGAACTACAGATAGAGCCTAGCTTTTGGGGACAACCACAGCCTGAAAATATTGCTATTCCATATTTTCATGGCAATTTTGCCTGAATCCAAACCCCTGCAAATAATGATGGTGGGGATGTACAAATGGTTCATCATGGATAAGAAGCAATGACATAACCATATTTCCCAACTGCTTTACCTGAAACTCCTGTGAACATCATGGTTCACAAGTCATCTATACTACTGAAGCTGGACAGAGACAAAACATTTTCTAGGTGGTGCCAAAGATCCTAGCAAGCTAGAATTAATACTCCAGTATTGCCTTTACACTTCCTGTGCTGCATCAATCATACTATAGAGGTAACAGGATTATTGCTGAGCTACTTGTATAATCAAAATTAAAGCTTGTAGGCAGCAGCAGTGTGCAGATTCAGCATCTTACAACCTTTGTCAAATAGTCTTAAAGACAACTGTCCATCCCAACCCCCAATTAATGTCTGCTTTATGGACAAGCCTCAGATAGCTAACTTAACCACTTTGTCATCAACCCCGGTCATAGACAATTTCTCAAAAGAGATTGCATAATTTTTATGTTTGACAAGCTCTGACTAAATAATCATGTTTGTCTATTTTTCAAGAGGCCTCAAATCTGGGAATGTGTGTCTGAGTCTCAGAAGTTCTTGGAATCCCCCCCCCCTCCACTGATAAGATCTACTCCTCTACCTGCTCCAGAAATATCTTCCTCCCCCAATCATGACCCTGTGGAGTCTCTGCAACAGTCAATGATGTGGCTGTTCAAAAAGCCTTTTTCTGCCAACAATCCAAACAGATAGAAGCACACACAGAGAGGGAGACACAGACACCTCATCCACAGAACAGCAGTATTTTGCCATTTCTATAAAAAAATAAACAAACAATTCAATAGAATTCTGAACATCTCCCATCTTCTCAAGTGAAAGTGCTTAATGTGGAGAGATGTGACATCAATTTTTTTCCTTATCTACCTCTTGGAAGTAGAAGCCAATGGCTTCTTTTTCAAAAAGGAGAAAGAAGAGGAGGATGAAAAACAATAATAACAACAGTGCTTGGGTAGTTCTGTAAAAGCTTTTCCCAACCTGACACACTCCAGGTGTTTTGGACTACAGCTCCCATCAGCTGGAACCAACACCATGATCAGGTATGATGTGAGTTGTAATCAAAACATCTGGAGATCATCAGAACACTGTTCAAGACCAGAGCACATAACTGCTTCTCATCCTATCACTTATTCCATTTATTCCAGCCCACTGCGGAACAGATCTCCTACCCAAGCCAATACAAAGGTAGTTTCAGAGAGAGAGAGAGAGAGAGAGAGAGAGAGAGAGAAGGAAACACTTATTTAATAATAATAATAATAAAATAATAAACGTTTTATTTATATGTCCCGCTTCTCCCAAGATCGAAGCAGGATTCCAACAAAATATAAAACAGAGAACAGTATAAACGTTTACAATTTAAGATATAATTACCATAATATAAAATAGTTTGTTAAAACAATCTATGGCGGGTTATAAACTGCCACTTGGGACGTCCGCAGGACGTCCCATTTTTAAAAAGGGGCGTCTCTTCTAGACGCCCCTGGCTCTAATACGGACTCTGTCCGTACAATATGGTGCCGGCCGTTCCACACGGCCGGCGCCATCTTTACGTATCGGACACTGTGCGTCCGAACGTGTCACGGCGTCTGTGATGTCGCGAATGCGCCCCTGGCGCCTCGCGACATCACAGAGGCACCGCAAGAAGAAGCTCCATTTTGGAGCTTCTTTTTCGGTCTGTGCAGGAGCCGTGCGGTGTTTATAACCCGCCTATAAAAAATTATCGATTTAGCAACATACAATATCAATCATAACATAATTTGGGCTTGATTTAATTTCTATAATATATACTTTATAACGAATTGCAAGGGTATGCCAATTGAAAAAAGTAGGTTTTTAGCTTCTTCTTAAAAATTTCTAATGTAGGGATACACCGTATCTCCTCTGGGAGATTATTTCAATATGAAGGGGCCATAACCGAAAATGATCTTTGATGGGTTGATTTTAATCTTACTCTGGGGAGCTCTAGTAAAAGCTTCCCTGTAGTTCTAAGAGTGCGGGGCAGATTGTGTAGGGAGAGGCGTTCCTTCAGGTAACTTGGGCCCAAGCCATGTAGGGCTTTAAAGGTAATGTCCAACACTTTGTATTGGGCCCGGAAGTTAATTGGCAGCCAGTGGAGAGATTTTAGTACCGGTGTTATGTGATCTTGCCTTGAAGATCCAGTGACCAGTCTGGCTGCAGCATTTTGAACTAACGGAAGCTTCTGGACTTGGTACAAAAGTAGCCCCATGTAGAGCGCATTACAGAAATCCAAACGAGAGGTTACCAAAGCATGTACTACTGTTTCAAGGTCCTTTTGGTCCAGACAGGGACGTAGCTGGCGTATCAGCCAAAGCTGATACCAAGCACTCTTGGCCATCGTGTCCACCTGGGATGATAACTGTAGAGATGAGTCCAAGAGTACTCCCAGACTACGAACTTTGTCCTTTAGGGGGAGTGTGACCCCGTCCAGGACTGGGTGACAAATTTCTCTGTTCAGACTTGGGGTACCTATCATGAGTATCTCTGTTTTCTCTGGATTCAGCTTGAGTTTGTTTTCCCTCATCCAGCCCTTTACTGACTCCAGGCAGGCATCCAGAGGAGAGATGCCTTCCTTAGTCACTGTATCAGTCGGCGACATGGAAGGATAGATCTGGGTGTCATCAGCGTACTGATAACACTGAGCTCCATGTTTCTGGATGATCTGTCCTAGCGGCTTCATGTAAATGTTAAATAGCATGGGGGACAGGATGGCGCCCTGAGGGACGCCTGATGTCAGCTCCCTTTTATGGGAGCAGCTGTCCCCCAGCCTCACCATCTGGAACCGACCCGAGAGGTAGGACCAGAGCCACTGGAGCGCAGTGCCACCGATACCCAATTCTCTCAGGCGTTCCAGAAGGATACCATGGTCGATGGTATCGAAGGCCAGTAATAGTGATGTAATTAGATGCTCCTCCACTCTGTGGTGCAAAAAACAAAACAAACACACATCAGTTTTCTGAGACTAAAAATGCATACAGTTGTAAAGCCAAGCATATGTCATGCTCTCTAGCACCTTCCATACAACATTGCTCCCCTCCCTTCCCTCAAAGGGCAAGGAAGAAAAAGAATGTTCACTTACATTATTTTTTTGCTGGTGGGTTGAGACAGGAAGACCATTTTGGAAGCATCCTGCAATAAATGCTGTGCAAAGGGAATGATGGTATGTACACTGTAACCTAAACCAACACCCAAATGGATGCCTGTGTGAACCAGGGCACAATCCAACCCTGTGATCTGTCTTCTCCACTTAAATGCTGCCTTTTCAGATGCTGCACACTCAGTGGCAATGTTCACCTTGAGGTGTCTCTCCTCCCCCCCCCCCCCCGCTACTTTTGCTTTACAGTCAACGTAATAGGAAACCAACTGGAGAAAAGCAAGGTAGGAAAAATGCTTGTTTACTACCTAGGGCTGATCTCCATGCTCTCTCTCATCCTCAGATGAATCTTCTGCAAACAACCAAACAAGCTTGCATCTTTGTATTGACCACACTGGAGGCTAGAAACAATGGGGCAGGAGAGATAAGAAAATCCTAGTAGCCATGGGGCCTACCTGCAGCCAGTCAGTGTACCATTCTCAAAATATAGCATACATAATGGCCCTAAGGACTCTCTCCAGCTCCTGTCCTGCTCTCCAAGGCTACCTCCACAGCTGTTCTGGAAATTTCAAGGAACTTCAATTACTTTGTTTATCAGTCTCATGTATGTCCCAACTTTCCTTCAATGAGTTTAGGGGGGGAAGGGATGCATGGCTCTTCTCCTCCACACTTTAACCTCACAACATTCATGTAAAGTAGGCCATAGGGAGGGCACTGACTAGCCTAAGCTGCAAGTTTTTCATGGTTTACTGGGTGGGGATTTGAACCTGAATATTCCAACTCCCAGTCTAACACTCTAACCACAATGTCTCTAAGTATAACAGGAGGGGAAAGTGCCAGAGATGGTTGATATTTTCATGATAATGGTTCAGCAATTTGGATAGCTCTTTTTAAGTTTGGGCTAAAACTCAGAGAGGATTCATCATCCTATTGACATGAAATGACCATCCACAACTCAAAAGTACTGGAATGTCATGATAATCAGTTTAATGAAAGCTCATTTTTATGTTGATTTGCCTAAGCCTGTCACATGTTTGAGAGATTTCTACATTGTAGATTTGTTGTATACCTGCACACATGTAAGCCATCAGCTGTTGGGACTGATGAAAGGTAAAATTAAACCTATGCAAGTTGTCTCATTCACCTTATTAGGTAGGACTATCATTCAGGAAACCTGAGGGATGTTTCAGCACTTCACAGATATAAATAATCCCCATAAATATCTGTACCTCTGGAAAACTCAAGATCCCCCATGTGCATAAATGGAGTCTGCCTGTGAGTTAGATATGGCCAGGTATACTGCATATCCCTTTGTTTTCAAAAGGAAAGAAGGAAAAACAAATTGCAGATTGATATGGTGATAAGCCTTAACACTAGCTTTTCTGAATGTGGTATCCTCCCAGACAATGACCATGCTGGATGTAGGTGACTGATGTTACAGTCCAATACATCTGGAAGACAATCATACTGCAGAGGTTTTTTAAAAAATAGTGCTGAGTTGCCTGTGCAATACACAATACATTCATCTTGCATCTAGATGATGCTGTTTTGACTACACAAGGACAAACTCTCTCTTATTCTCCCCCTGCAGGAAATAACTTTTTTGTGTTATAGGCTCTCTGGCAACAATCATGACAATAATACCAAATGCAAGGTAACAAGTGCAAAAATTAATAATAAATTATTAATTGCCTTGATTCCTTGTTAGAGTATGTAGTGCTGAAAGGCTTACAACATAGTCCACAGTAGCATAATGATCGATTTTGATGTGTAGACCTAATAATGAAGTCTTTAAAAATAACACTCTTTTGGAGACTCTAAAATAAAGTAAGTTATGTTTATATCTGTCCAGTTGTCTGTTTATCTATCTGTCATCATCTCCAGCAAGAACAGGTCTTTTGTAAAGCTGATGGGTCTTAACTGCACATAGCCACCCTCAGAGTACTTTGGACTGCAACAACACATTGTTGCTAAAAAGAGAGAAACAGCTGCTGTTACTACCATTTCCCTGTGGGGATTACAGTCCTACTGTGGAGTATTGCAGTAAACCCAGAAGGAATGGGGAGAATGTGTGTGTGCATGGCAATTATGTCAGGGTCTCTGCTAATCAGAAAGTCATAAGGCATGTGTGTGTGTCCCCCCTCTTTCAGGTCATCTGATGGCATACATGGACAGACAGCTTATTTCACTTGTCATTCATAACTCAGTTTTAAAAACTGTTTAGTGTCCAAAAAATCCAGAGCTGGGAAACAGCTTCTTAAAACAGGCATCCATTCTTCTTTCTTGCCTAGTAAAGAATGCCTCTTCTGTATGGTGCTCTAATGCATGAGGATTAAAATAATAGGAAAGGAACTATTGTTTTATATGCAAATCCACATCTAGAACCTGAAGACCACAAAAGCCAAATGATTTTTAAAGCTTCTTGGAGCAACTAACTTACATTTCCCTAATTAAGTAATAGCTTAGCTAGCAAGTTTTGTAAACTTAATTGAAAGATTGACTGAGGGAGTTGCTAAAAGACCTTGATAAAATGACAGAAGAGGAAAGCCTGTTTTCTTTCTTTCTTTCTTTCTTTTTGTTTCCAGATGTTTAAAATGCTGCCTCTAACTTGGAAAGGCTCAGTACCAAGACAACATCCTTGAAATAGATGCTTCTTCGAGTCTAAGCTGATTCAGAATTGGAACAGCATCAAATAGGGCTGTGTCTACAGCACTTTCATTCAGATCTATGTAGCTTGATCTTTCACTGTCTGGCTCATCCACAGCTTGGGAAAATTGCTTTTCCAAGTGCCAAATATGTTGCTCAGGGATCCTAGAAGCTGTCAGGTGAAAAAGTAACTTTTTCAATCTCTGCTCATTCCACATACACAAACATGGGCATGCACACAGGGATACAATGTAGAAACAAAGCTGAATGTCACTGGTCTGTTTTGTCATTGTTTGAGACATTTTTTCTATCCTTTGCTTTTAACAGCATCTTCAAATATCAAGTCTTGTTCTATACATCTAGCATTCAAAGGATTTTACTAGCAGAACCATCTAAATGGGATGTGGTGGGGGGACAGGGATGAAAGAGCAGTGGCAACAAAAGGCTCTCATGTCAGTGTGGTAGTAAATCTACTCTGGGACTTAATCCAAACTTTAAAGAAGCTACCCAAGGTAATGAAATTATTTGGAGGACAAGGTTCAACACCTGGATATCTACTTTAAAGTCTGGATTAACACTCAGAGAAGATTCATCACCCACTGGTAAGGAAGCTACCAGTGGTCACAGAGAAAGAAGGGGCTATAATTGTGTTTATTTATCCCATCAAGGTGTAAGTGCATTGCATGAACATCCATGGTCAGCCCAGAAAAAAAAATACTGTATATTTTAAAAAAGGAAACAATATTGCTTAACTTTCTAATACAATCCAGCAGACACAAGGAAAAGGAGACTTAAAAGTCAGTCTTCAGAAAGCTGACTGATCACTTTTAATTCCTCAAGTTAACAACGTGTTCTTTAGTGTCCATCCAAATCTGTTTCCAAATCCTGAAGTATGAATATCTCAGTTGCAAATAAAGAAGTTGGTACTAGTGTGTGATTCTTTCCTAAAGTGCCAACATTTTGAATTTGCTGTATTTCCTGAGAATGCCCCATAACCTAGCAGCCTCATATCAGGACAAAATATATTTTAATACCATCTGCCTGTTCCAAAGCATCTTGTTTCACAACCTCCTCCTCACTGTGTACAGCTGATGAAGCAGGCTGTTGCCACAATAAATCAGTCAGTATACGCTGCCACATTACTATTAAAACAACAACAACATGAATTTAAAAGAGACAAAGACATGGCAAAGCATTAGTCAGCTTTCTGCTCTCAGCAGGCAATGTCTCTGTTATACCCCTTCCACTGAGAGGTTAAGAAAACCTCCACATCATCAAGAGCTGGTGCTTTTAGCTACAAAAAGATGGTTCCATAAAAACAGTCCTATTCATCTCCTTGGGCTGCTGTAGATCACTCAGCAGGTTAAACAGAGTTATTATAGCAAATGACCTTCTGTGGAAACCACAGGTAAACAACTTTTCACTTTAAAGAAAGTGACTGAGCAAGCAACAAGTTTTGCCAGAAGCGAGGTTCCAGTTGCACATCCCTCCATCAAAAGATTTGGCAACCGTAAAAGCATTCCTTGTTTCCTGCCTCCCCATAAGCAGGAAAGCCTCTGCTATCTTGCCTTGATACAACCTTTTCCTAGGAGAGGCAGCCTAGAGGAGTCTCTTTCAAGAGAGAAGGAAGAAACAAACAACTTTTCCTGCGGCTGGCAAACGCTAGCAAGCACTGAAGTAGTGTGCCAGTTGTAAATATCCCTGGACAGCCCAGGGTGCCAGCCTACTGTGCCTGTCTGTAGCATCATTCCCTTCTCTCCAAACAAGTGCCTCAGTTTTAAAGACCCCCCCCCCGCCCATTCTTTCTTAAACCCTCAGCATTCATAGCCAGACCAATTTAGAATCCAGTGAACGTACTACTGGCTGAAAGCACTTCAGACACATCTGCTGGTACACTTATGTTCAACTCCACTCTCCTCGTGTGCCCCAAATCCCTCCCGCTCAGCAGAGTGCTAAAACCTTTCCAAGTTTTTCAAAACAATCCCTCTTGGGGGAAAGCACTTGGACAAAGCAAGGGGAAAAATAATAATAAAATATCCATGCAAAGTAGAAGGCCCTGTGCAAACCGTTAACTCTCCCTCAGTTTCTGGCTTCATTTTCTTGCCTCCCACCTCCTTCTCTGAGTTTTCCTAACATGCTGTAGGTTTTGCTTTTGTTTTGTTTTGTTTTTTGCAAAAGAAGTGGATTTAATAACCACAGGAACGGTGCGTTCTTTGCACAAAGTCTAACAGTCTTTGGAACTTCTCGCCTCTCTCCAAAAGCAGCTGGAGAAAAGTGGGCAACAGCTCTGTGATGATAATAATAACAACAGTAATAACGAAAAGTCCCTTCCAGCAACCAGTACATGACCTTGCATGTCCTTAGGCAGAGGCAGGGGCAACGTTGATACCCAAATCCAGTGGGGGACTTATGGCACCTTCATCTCCGTAGGCTTCCCATGTAGGAAACAGCAAGAGCAAGTATGGTACATTTCTACAGTGCTTTACAAAGACCCTCTGCTGAGCTCACATTTGGTTCTCTACTGAATACACTACAGGGAAGATTCCCTGGCAACTACCAACTGTTCTGCCTTCAAACCTATTGCTGCCATTAAGACCTTTCCAAGAGGTGGAGAATTCACAAACTGAGCCATGTTAGTCTGTAGAAGCGGTACGTAGGGAGATCTTGTAGCATCTTTGAGACTCACGGAAAGAAAGAAGTTGGCAGCATGAGCTTTTGGAGACTTCAAGCTCATGCTGCCAATTTCTTTCTTTCCGTGAGTCTCAAAGGCGGTACAAGATCTCTCTGCCTAGAGGAGGGGTGTGTGTGTGTGTGTGTGTGTGTGTGTGTTTCCAGCTCTGCTTAGAGAACTCAGAAGCAAGACACCCTTTCCAAAAGCAGCCGTGACTTCTGGCCAGCGCCTCCATTCATACACTCTGAGGCATGCTGCACTCAGACTTGCCTTTTGGACCAGGGCTGGGGCTCTAAGGGGCCACCTGCCCCTTGCCCTTTACAGACGATCTGTCAACACCTGAGCCCTGGAAGATTTCTCTCTCTCTCTCTCTCTCTCTCTCTCTCTCTCAAGCCCCTGCCTCCTTGGACTGGGGAGCCAGCACCTCTGCCCGGTCTCTGTCCCGCGCCTAGTACAGCCTCAACCTGCAAAAAGCTGCCGACAGCCGGGCAAGAAGTCCCCGGGAGGCTCCTCTGACCCATCCCTCGGGGGCCCTCTAGTGTCACAACCCCAGAACTGCAAAGAGAGCCCCCCCTCCACTTGCCACAAGGGGAAAGTCAG
>NC_056522.1:268697018-268798174 GCF_019175285.1 Sceloporus undulatus
AATAATAATAATAATAATAATAATAATAATAATAATAATAATAATAATAATAGTCAAGTGAGGAGGAGGAGGAGGAGGAGGAGGAGGAGGAGGAGGAGGAGGAGGAAAGCCCTGGCTCCCTTGCCCTCAGAGCACCCTTCCCTTGAAGTGGCCTCACAAAGAGTGGAGGGGGAAAGGTGGGCAGAAAAACAAGCCTGAACGTGGAGGGGGTCCTGCCTGGCTCTGGGCGCGGAGATGGCTGGAAGCTGTGCCCCTCTCTGAGGGCAGCCGAGCCACTCCAGGAACTTCGCGGGGGCTTGGGCAGGAGCAGCGGGCTCCCCAAGTCCTCCGCCGGACTTCTCTCTCTCTCTCTCCCTGGGACCCCCGAGCTTTGCCCCACTCCTCCTGGCTCCTGGCTCCTTCTCCTCCTCGCCCAGAGCCCAGCGCGTCCTTCGGTGAACTCCAGAGCGCCAGGAGAGCAGGAAGGAGAAGGAGGAGAAGGAGAAGAGAGCCTGTCCAGAGGCACCGGAGACCCCCCGCAGCTTCAGCCAGGCAAAGATCGACGTGTCCGAGGAAGAGGAGGGCCAGGATGCTGAGGATGCTCCACTGACCAGCCACTCTTCCTCCTTCTTCTCCTTCCCTTTCCATCTCCTCCTCCTCCACCTTCCTCTTCTTCACCTTCTTTTTTCTTCCCCTTCTACCTCCACCTCCTCCTCCTCCTCCACCACCACCACCTTCCTCCTTTTCTTCTACCTTCTTCTCCTTCCACCTCCACCTCCTCCTCTACTCTGCCTGGCCTCCCGCTTGCTTGAAGTCTGGGTCCCCCCGCGCTCCGCTCACCTTGGAAGCGCCAGAGGGGCTCTCCACTTCTTGCGGGCAGATTTGGAGCCAGGCGGCGTGGCTGCTGGGACATCCACCCAGGTGCTGCTCCTCCTGCTGCTGCTGCTCTCCTCTGGCCATGGTGCCTTCTGCTCTGGCTGGAGGGCTGCTCGGACCTGGGGCAGGCAAAGTCCCTTGGAAGAGAGCCGGCCGTCTAAAACCCCAACACCACTAGCCCCCTTTGGAAGGGTCTCCTTGGCTTGGCTTCCGCTGCCTTGGGGCCGGGGCTGCTGCTGCTGCTGCTGCTGCTGCTGGGGCTTAGTCCTCTCTGGGAGCAGCTCGAGTTTCAATGAACTGCTCCACAAGTGAGGAGACAGACCGAGAGCGTTCCCGGTTCCTTCTTTTATACACCCATCCAATGGGCATGCTCCATTTTTCAACCATCAAGGTAACTCAGCCAATAAAATTGCAGAGGTTATCTAACCCCTCTCCTTCTGGCCCCCCCTCTCCCTGAACCTCCTCCCTTTTTGACAACAGCAACAACAACAAAAAAGGTCTCTCCTGAGACTCCCCTTTGGAGGAGCGGAGGGGAGGGGGCTGGGACGAGGTGGCATGGGATGGGGATATTGCTCCATCCAGAAAATCTCCCCCCTCCTCTCCAATACACATAAGCAAAGAGAGGGGGTGTGGTGGGTTTATTCTTTTCTTAAGCTTGTGCTTCAGGAATAGGACAAAACCATCTGCGATCCTGTAAAGACCATTTAAATAAGAGAAAAGACTGCCCCTTCGCCTCTTTGTCTTGGGGCCGGAGGATGCCAGGGTTTTGCAATGCTTCACCTTGGAGCTCCCTGATTGACTTCCTCTTTCTTTTAATGCAATCAAAGCCCAGGGCAAAGAAATCTGAAGTGCGTCTCCCCATTCATGCTGACCATGATCTGATCATGGCTGATGCTCCTCTATCAGGGAGGAAGAAGATAGAGGGCAGATAGGGTGTTCAGGCAGACTGTGGTTCCATTGAATATTTGCAAATTAAGCCAACGTTACTTTATACTTGGTGCAAGCTGGGGAATGGTGGTGGGTTCAAAAGTCCTCTCCCTGGCCCTAGATAACCCACCCCAGCTCAGGTTTAAGAGCAGAGGTGGCATCAGGGTGGGGGGTCTGTCTCTCCAAAGCACACCTGAATTGTTACCTGTGGGCTCTCCTAGATTAAACCCCAAACTTCAACCACCATCTAGACTTCCCTAGTCCCATAGGAAGTGCATTGGGCACCCCTTATATCTCTGGCAATGACCCCAAGGGACACACCAATTGCTTCTCTCCTCTACTTAAACTCACAGGATCCCTGACTAAAGTTGTGACAGCCTTAATAAAGATTCAATCAGGAGCAGCCAAAACAGAGTTGAGACACCCTTTCAGAGCAAGATTAGCCAGAGATATAAGCTTGCACCAAATTTGCAAAAACAAAACTGAAGACTCCAGAGATTCCCAGATGCAAATAACAGAGCGGGGCAGGAGAGAGAAGGAAAACCTCTACTCAGCCCCCTGGTGGCGATCAGTCGTACCCCACAGACCTGGACTGGTCAGCAGCATCTGCACATGGAAACAAACAGTGCTCAGGCCAAATGAGGTAGGAATTGAGGAGCTGACCCAAGATGTTGGCTGCCTGAGTCTGAGTGGCAAATGCTCCCCCTGCCTTCCCCTGGGTAATGGATACCCAAATCTAGCCCATGTCGTTTCAGCACTTGTGACAGAAAGTCTCCCAAACACTTCCCTCACCAGAGTAAAAAAGTACAAGCACAATACATTAAACAGCAAAAACAAAACAAAACCCTGGTAGCCCTTTTACTGCACCACAATGAGCCACCTGAGGCAGATGCCTCACATTGTCCAATGGTAGGACCATCTGTGACTGGAAATAGCCAAGGATGCAGCTCTGTACAGATATGATTGGTCTGGGTGCCCCTGAAAGACCTAGAAACAGTGGCACCTGGTAGTTTCTGTGAACGTGGGGTAGGGAATGTGCTCCAAGCTTTAGGTTAAACTATAAAGGTGTTGTCCTAAGTAGGTTCATCACTGCCTGGCAATTCAATGAAATTTATTTCTAAACAGACACAACATGGGATTGTACCTTTAAAGGAGGAGCCATGCTAATAGTTCCACTGTGCTGTGGAACAAGGACACATATGACACATTTCCAACTGGAGGCTGCTCTCTTCACCTAGTTCTCATACCACTATGAAAGGTGGCTGGGACTCTTTCTTTTTTCTTTTTTCAGTACACTGAACATACCACAGAGACAAAATTAGTTCTAAATTGGCCTTTTATATAGTGCAAGAAGAGCTCTCTACCATCAATGATCTTAACATAGTTATTACCTACCGTGACATTTTTTTAAAAAAAGATACTGTTCGTGATGAATAGGTTTTCTCCTTAAAACTGACTGTTTAGACTTTTTTTATCAATTGCTTTGCTTTTCCATTAAGATTAGAAAAAGAGATGCAACATTAAACAGCTAAACTCTTCTCATAGGATGAACTTTTTCTTGCTTGCTACCTTTTTCTTTTGCTTCTAGTTCCCTTTTGGGAGTAACTTTCTAGGATGATAAAGTACACATTTTCTTATCCTTTAAAGTAACATATCTATGGTAAGGCTGACATCTTCATCATTGGCATTGTTGCTTTGAACCAAAGCACCAGCGTCTCAGCTTTGGTGCTGCTTGAGAGCAGCAAACCTTGAATTATTAACCGTCTTTATTATAGTTATAACTCTAGAGCATACGGAACTTCAGTCATTCAGCTGGGATGAGTAACACTCCATTAACAAATATATGTATTGCAGCATACATATTGATGCGGCTTATTTTTGAATTCCGGTGTAAATTAATCCATGGCATGGTTCCATAGGACTGGCATGCTTGTTAATCATTTATAACTTCATTAAAATTGTTGTCCTAAGACCTTGGTTTCTAATGAGAAGAGGGGGAGAAATATCCTTGTTTACCTTGAAAGGTGTGGTGGCTCTACAAAGCTCCTTCACATGTTGCATTCACATGTAAACAAGCTTTTACTTACGAAGCCCTTGATCCTAACTAAGGCTTAGTCACAAACTCTTTTATCAGCCCGTTTGGGCTCTTTGACCTGTTATTCTTCACATGAATGGTTTCTGAGTTTTCTTAAGTTTGAAATTGCTTTCTGCATGGATGTGATCTAAATTACCAGTCATATTGTCCATTATAAAGGAGTTTCCATAGATCAGACAGGCTGTGCTGCAAAAACACCCCAAATGCAAAAACACAAGAACATCAGAAAAACGTATCTGTTGTTGCATTGTAAACCCTTACCTGTTTGTGATTTTCATTGTCTCCAGGATCAGTATCTAAGGCTCCAGATAATAAAAAAGTAGGTGAGAGGGAACAGAGCCAGTGCAATATCTTCAATATCAGTAGCCTTTTTTAAAATCTTTCAAGCATATGAGTGGGGAGCCTTTGACCTCCCAGATGTTTTGAACTACAGCTCCCACAATCCCTTGCCACTGGCTGCAGATTCTGCAAGAAAATTCAAAACATGCAGAGGTCCAAAGTTTCTCCCTCCTGTTTCTGTATATTTGTTCTGGAATACTTGTGAAATTTCAAAGACAGAAATATCAGCAGCAATTTGGGGAGGGGAATGGAACAGGAAAATATTATACTTGCATTTTCCTTTTGAGGCCACTGTACAGGCTTAATGAAGGCTTTACTCTGAATTTAGCAATAGCGCTCATTAAAAACAAAAAACAAAAAAACGCTATGTCAGTGCCCAACATTTTAAAGTGAATGCTGTTTCGTCATTCAGATATACTTACTGGCCTTAGAGCAGTGGTTCCCAACCTGTGGGTCGGCACCCCTTTGGGGGTCGAATGACCATTTCATGGGGGTCGCCTAAGACCATTGGAAAACACCTATTTAATTACAGTTGTGAAGTAGCAATGAAAATAATTTCATGGGTTTGGGTCACCACAACATGAGGCATTGTATTAAAGGGTCACGGCATTAGGAAGGTTGGGAACCACTGCCTTAGAGGAAGGCTGAACTTTTGAAAAAAGTGAAATTATATTCTATGACAAAAATTGGAAGATAGGTAGAGTGCACAGACAGGGACAGTTGCCGGATGTTCCACAATAGAATGGAACAGTTAGGGTGCATCTATATTACTTAATTTTAACCCTATTTTAAACAAACAAGCTTCATTTCTATACTGCTTCATACTGCCTAAGCAGTGTCTAAGCGGTTTACAACTGTAAGCTAATTTACCCCCAACAATCTGGGTGCTCATTTTAACGACCTCGGAAGGATGCAAGCCTGAGTCGAGCTTGAGCCCTTTTGCTGGTCTTGAACTCGCAACCTTATGGTTTTGAGTGAGTGGCTGCAGTACAGGCATTTAACCACTGCGCCACCAGGGCTCCTATTTTAAGTGCCATAGCTACTTCCTATGTTGTCCTGGGATTTGTAGCATGGTGTGATATACTTAGTGTTTTCTGTTGGGAAAGATCTAGTCTACTCCTGTGAGTCATAGTACTCAAAGTCTCTATCAGAGAATTCTAGGTGCCTCACCAAATTACAGTCCATGGGATTCCATAGGATAGCACCATGGTAGGTTAAAATGGTATCAGTTGATGGCTGTTGGTTTAAAAACAGGCTTCCTCACTCAGTCTCTAGATGTGTTGGACTACAGCTCCCATTGCCCATCTTATAGCAGAAAGCTATTCTGCTATCTGGTGAAAATGGAATTTATATTACAACACATCTGGAGAGTGCCATCTTGGAAAAATCTATCTGAGAAAAAGAGAAAGAGAGAGAGCCAATCCTTTGGTTATTTCTTCCTTTATGCATTATAAGCATCTCTGTTGAAAAGATGAAATCTATGGGGTGCAGGAATGGCTTGGAGGAAACAGTTGCAATCAGAAAATAAGGATAGGGTATGGGAATGATAAGAACAATAATATTCCTGAAGAAAATACCTGTAATAACTCTGATCCGATAAGGATCAGTTCTCCTGACTAAGGGTGAGCAGATAGCACTGATAAGTCTTCAAGTGCAGTCAGTACTACCTGCCCAGTTTCTTAACATGCCCTATCATCATCTTTCTTGTATATGATAGTTTGATATTAGCTAAACTTGTTCAGCTTTCTTTGAGCACTAGGTGAAGCCAGAACACAAAAGACAGAATGACTTAGGAAAATCAATAGCCTTAACACTTTTGATCATAAGCTCTTCTTTTTCTCCTTTTTTTAAGAATAAAGGGCATGAATCTAATAAAAATTTAAAACAAAACAAGACCAAATGCAAAATTACTTTTACATTTCACCATCTGATTTAATTCAAATATCTATCAACATTATATCTATTAACAGCATGCTGTCCTTCTACATGATAAATATTCTCCGAAAACCAGTGATTACCCTAGCCTGACAGAACTATTACATCATAACCTCCAACTATCCTGATCTGGCAGAGACTGTCCTAATTAATGCTCAATCATCCCATTTTCACTTGCTTGTAAAATGTCCCAGTTTCTCTCCCCTCCTCTCACCTTCTCCCTTGGTCCTGGTTTACCCCAGTTACCGCCAACTGACTTGAAACTGCAAGACTGGTTTGCACTCAATGAACTGAGCAGGAAGGAAAGGAGAGGAAGGAAGGGGAGGGGAGGGAGTGGAGTCTTGCCCTTCCCAGGAGATTCAAGCAAAACAATCTGCTGCTGCATCTCCTAGTAGTGTGTTCTTTCTCATTAATAACTTTTGCCATTGTGATATTGCTTGATTGCATGCATGTCAGTTTTCATCTGTGAAATGTTGGAGGATATGCTGCAGTATCCCAAATTCCTATGGTTTTTGTGATAATAACCAATGGTGACTGTCATGTCAGTGAGACAGTACATCCACACTAGGTTTAAGCCTGAAATTTAAATGAACTATCCAAGGTGCTGAATAAACTGGAGGGCTAGGGACAACTCCTTTGAAGTTTGAACCAAAACTCATAGAGGATTCAAAGCATCCCTGACATCAGAGTCACACACCATCAAATTCATTGCTGCAAAGTTAGTAACTCAAATACCTTCTTCAACCTTAGAGCTTCACAAGGAAGAATCTGAAGGTAAGAAAGAGTGCAGCATGGTGTCTAAATAGCAACAAATGTGTTTTAATTCCTGTTTTTCACCAAGAGATTTCCTAGTTCCAGTTGCCTGATCAAGATTAAGGCATTACTTATCATAAATTTTACCCTCATTAGTGTACTTGCACTCTGAACAGCACCTGGTCCTTTCCTTAAGAAAAGTCAGGGCGATTTCATAAGGCTAGCAATTTCAGAGAGGCAGTATGGTGTCGTGTTTAAGTGTTGGATTATGACTATGGAGATCAGGATTTGATTCCTTGTTCCACCATAGACTCGCCATTAGGCAAGTCACACACTCTTAGTCCCAGAAAATCCTGCGATAGGTTCATGTTAGGGTCACTATAAGCTGGAAACTACTTAAATACACACAACAATAAAATATCAAAGCTAAGGAGTTTTACATGATTGAACTGGATCCTAGCAGAAGAATAGAGTGAATGTTTGGACAAACCATTAACAGCATGGGAACCTGGCCACTCAGTGACAGCACTTGTATGTTGCATGTGGAAAAGTCCTAGTTTCAAAGCCTCTCGGGCAGTACAGATGGGAATGACTCTCCTTAAAACTCTGGGTTTGGAAAATCTCACCACCTTGTCTGGAGGACTCTGGATAATTTAGACCAAAAAACTATCCCCTTCCAAGAAGGTTCTGCTGAAATGTTGAAGAACACTTACCAGTCAGAATGGGCCAGCCTTCTCTAACCCAGCCTTCAGGGTTTCCTTTGTTTTGTTTTTACGCATTTAGAAAATTTATATGCTGCCTTTCATTAACAATTTTTTAAAACAATTAGGTTAAAATGCAAATACATTAATCATGAAAATATGAAAACAGAGCCTCTCCCTAATAATCACTTAAGCCTCCAAAAATACAATGAAACAAATCATTTTTAAAATGTACAGACTGTGGTGTTGTGTGCCTCCAAGTCACTTCTGACTAAGACAAACCTATCATGGGAGATTTTTTGGAGGTTTGCCATTGCCTTCCTCCAAGGCTGAGAAAATATGACTTGCCCATTTTCACTCAGTGGGCTTCCATGGCAGACTAGGAATTGAAATCTTCGCTTCCCAGAGTCTTAGTCCAACATTAAACAATTACATCATGCTGGTTCTAAATATATATGTAAAGCAGGATTAGATTCAGAGGAGGGTGGTGTGAAAATTGCAGAAAGGAACCTCAACAATTCAAGATATGCAGATGACACCATACAAGAGAAAACAGCAAAGACATGGAACAATTACTGAAGAAAGTCAAGAAAAAAAAAGTGCAAAGGCAGATTTAGAGGTAAATATTAAGAAAATAAAAATAATGACCACAGATTGTTCACATCACTTTCAAGTAGAAAACAAAGGTATTTAAATAGTTCAAGATGTTCCATACCTGTGCTCATCCATCCATCAGAATAGAGACTGCAATCAATGAATCAATCAGAAAAAGACTAGGACTTAGAAAAGCAGCTATGAAAACCCAAGATAAGATCCTAAAGTGTAAAGATAAATAATAGAATATATTAAAGTTAGCATTGTCCATGCTTTTGGATTTCCAATTTCTGTGTATGGTTGTGAAAGCTGGACAATGGAGAAAGCTGATAGGATTAAATTAGAAATGTGTCATTTGAAATGTGGTGTGGGACAAGAGATCTATGATACTGTAGACTGCTAAAAAGACAAATAAATGGGCCATATAGCAAATCAAGTCTGAACTCTCTCTAGAAGCCATGATGACTAAACTGACACTGTCATACTTTGGAAATATCATGAGAAAACATGATTCACTGGAAATCAAGAATGTTTGCTGAGCTAGAATCACAGAATCATAGAATCCTAGAGTTCGAAGAGACCGCACGGGCCATCCAGCCTCAGAATCCAAATCAAAGCATCCCCAAACAGATGGCATATAGCCTCTGCTTAAAGACCTCCAAGGAAGGAGACTCCACTACACTTCGAGGAAGTGTGTCCACTGTCGAACAGCCTGTACTGTCAGGAATTCTTCCTAATGTTCAGGTGGAATCTCTTTTCCTGTAGCTTGCCATCCATTGTTCTGGGTCCAGTTCTCTGGAGCAGCAAAAAACAAGCTTGCTCCTCCTCAATATGACATCCTTTCAAATATTTAAACAGGGCTATCATTCACCTCTTAACCTTCTCTTCTCCAAGCTAAACATCCCCAGCTCCCTGAGTCGTTGCTCATAGGACATGGTTTCCAGACCTTTCACATTTAGTAGTCGCCCTCCTTTGGACATGTTCCAGTTTCTCACCAGCTCATCTTTTAAATTGTGGTGCCTAGAACTGGACACAAAATTCCAGGTGGGGCCTGCCAAAGCAGAATACAGTGGCACTATTACTTCTCTTGATCTAGACACTATAATTTTATTGATGCAGCCTAAAATTGCATTGGCCCTTTTTAGCTGCCGCATCGCACTGTTCACTCATGTTCAACTTGTGGTCTACTTGGACTCCCAGATCCCTTTCATATGTAGTCTCATTCAGCCAGTGTCCCCCATCCATATCTGTGGCATTTCATTTTTCTGCCCCTAAGTGCAGTACCTATACATTTCTCCATTTGTTAGCTTGGCCCGCTTTCTAGTTTATTAGGTCATTTGAATGTTGATCCTGTCCTCTGGAGTATAGCTATTCCTCCTAATTTGGTGTCATCTGCAAATTTGATAAGTATGCTCCCAATTCTGTCATCACAGTCATTGATAAGAGGTTGAATACACTGGGGCCAGGACAGACCCCTGTGGGACCCCACTGGTCACTTCTCTCCAGGATGAAAAGGAGCCATTGTTGAGCACCTTGGGTTCAGCCGGTCAACCAATACAAATCCATGTAACAGTTACTTTGTCTAGCCCACATTTTACAAGCTTGTTGCAAGAATGTCATGGAAAACCTTGTCAAAGGCCTTACTGAAATCAAAATATACTATTCACCACAGCATTCCCTTCATCTACCAAGCTGGTAATTTATACAAGAAAGAGATCAGATTTGTCTGGCATGACTTGTTTCGCTGAACCCGTGTTGACTTTTTGATTATGGCATTGCTTTCTAGATGTTCACAGACTCTCCGTTTATGATCTGCTCCAGAATCTTTCCTGGATTGATGTCAGACTAACTGGACGATAATGTTGGGATCCTCTTTTTTCCCTTTGAAGATGGGGACAACGTTTGCCCCCTCCAGACTGATGGGATTTCTCCTGTTTCCAGGAGTTTTCAAAGATATGCCAATGGCCCGAATACATTTGCCAGTCTTAGACCTTGGATGTAGCATCTGGTCCTGGAGACTTAAATTCCATAGATTAACAAGGTATTCCTCTATATATCTACATTATCTGTGGCGGAAATTCCTCTATCGTCCGCTGCTCCATTACCTCAGGTGAGCACCCTTTGCCTCTGAGAAGACTGAGGCAAAGAAGGTGTGATAATCTGCCTTTCTCTGTCCCCGTTAGCATTGCCATCTCTGCACGCAGTGGCCCTACCACCTTCTTCTTCCTTTTGCGGGGACAATCCAAAAAAGCCCACTACTGACTTTACCCCACACATGCCTGCATTCGAACGGGGCGGATTTCCCCCTTCTCCATTTGCGACAGTTCCGTTCAAACTCAGCTGGTTAAAAGTTCCTTGCATCCATGGCTGGAGGACACCCCAGGCCGCACTGGAACTGTTTGAAACTTTTGCCTTCAGATCTCCCTTGAGAAACCCCATCGCCGAACCCTTATCGAGACCCACGGGAGCACGTCAAAGTTCTCAAGTTGACAATCTGCTCTCCAGGCAGAAGGGAAGAGCGTGGCTGCTCCTGGCCCCTTTCCATTGTTAAACAACTCCAGGGAGACAGGTCACTCCACCAGGATCCCACACTTGCCACCCCATTAACCAAGTCACCTTGTGGAGGATCAGACTAAAATAGCTGTCCCGCCCTGTGCCTCCACCTTGGACCAGAATTGCCCAGGCAAGGGAGGAAGCTAGACTTGACGGATTGGGCGAGTGACTTCCACAAATCAGGGTAGTGAAGTCGCCCATCACACTACATCTCTCTTTTCTGACTGTGTGGTCACTGTTCTAAAAATATCATCCAATCCCAGGCCGACGGGGGGTCGGTAGTAGACCACCATAAGACCGGGGTTTCCCTCCCCTTAATTTTTATCCAGAGGCTCTCCAACTGGCTTCCATGATGGAGGTCCGGATATCCACGGTGGGAAATATCTCGGACAAAGTGCATTCACCCCTTTCCGGGTGGCCACGCCTAAAAAGGAACCCCGATCCACATCCAACATGAGACTCACCCACCAGGTTTCGTGATGCCTATTAATATCGAGGTGCGTGGTGGTACGAGGAGGGCGAGGTCATCGGGCGTAGGTCCCAGGCGGTGTGTCCGGTAGTGCAGAGACATCGCAGACCTTGGGTCCCATTTACTTCCTGCTTGTGCAAGTTTTTTTGCCTCCCACTGTTGGGTCCTTGTACTTTTTTTCTTGTTTCCTCTATATCAGTTTGACTATTTTCTCCAGCCCTTTCGCCTTCCTTAATATTGTCTCCCTTCCCCTCGGAACCCAGTTTAAAGCCCTCCTGATCAAGTTCTTGAGACTGTTGGCAAAAACATTTCTTCCAACTGGCATGAGATGCAACCCGTCTGTTGCAAGAAGTCCCTCCTCATGGAACCGCAGCCCATGATCAAAGAACTCAAATCGTTCTTGGTGGCACCATCTGCGAAGCCAGTTGTTCACATCTGCTATTTTCCTCTCCCTTCCTGGACTGTGCCCTTCAACTGGCAGAAGAGACGAGATGACAACCTGTACGTCCATTCCTTTCAGCTTCCTACCAAGCACCTCGTAATCCCTTTTGTTGTTCTGCAGGCTGTGTCTTGCAGTATCATTGGTTCCCACATGGACCAAAAGGAAGGGGTATTGGTCAGTAGGCTTGACCAGTCTTGTCAGCCTCTCTGTCACATCACGGATCTTTGCCCCTGGGAGACAACACACCTCTCGAGACATCTTGTCAGGCCTACAAATCACTGCTTTTGTACCCCTGAGCAAAGAGTCCCCCACTACGACCACACACCTCCTCCGAGGCAACAGGAAAAGCAGAAGACTGCATTTCAGATGGACAGACTCAATCAAGGAAGCCACAGCCCTGAGTCTGCAAGATTTGAACAGGGCAGTTGATGATAGGATGACTTGGAGGTCTCTCATTCCATAGGGTTTCCAAAAGTTGAAGTTAACTTAATGTGGTTAACAAAAAGAACAACAAAAGCTATTAAGCTGGATCCTGGGATATTGTAGCAGGAAGAGAATTCTAAAGGTAGCTGTTCACAACAAGAAAACACCTTCTCCTCAGTTGCTGTCAAATATCCAAGTGTAGGTGATGAGATCACCAGGAAGGCTCTTCTGTACATGACAATGTACTGGCAGTCTGCCATGGAGGAAGGTATTTTCTCAAATAATCAAATCCCATGTTGACCATAGCATGATAGGTCAATGACCATCCCCATGAACATGGCCCAGTAGCACACTTGCAGCCAGTGCAGCTCTCTTAGCAAATGTGGAGCATCTTGCTCATGGAAGGATGCCCCCACTCTGCAACATAACCGCTCGTCTCTGCATTAGCTGCAGCCTCTAGACCAGTCTCAGTGAAAGACCTATAGGGAGCACAAGCTCCATTTAGAGCATCTTGTTTTTGGACTACTCAGGTTTGGGGTTACAACTCCTCTTAGACCTAGTCAACATGGCTAATGATCAGGAACAATGTGTAGTCTGGAATACTTGCAGGACCCCCATATTGGGCATGTCTGGAATAGAAAGTGCTACCTTAAATTGACTAGCAGTCTCTGTCTGGATCCTTCTATTATTTTTTTAATTTTTATTTTATTTTTGCCATGTAAAGAACACTGCAGAAATAATCCAGGTTGACACCACTTTTACTGTCATGGCTCAGCCATGGAATTCTGGGATTTGTTGTTTTGTGAGATATTTAGCCTTCTCTGTCAGAGAGCCCTGGCGCCACAACAAACTATACATCCCAGGATTCCATATCATTAAGCCATGGCAGTTAGTGGTGTCAACCTGGATTATTTCTGCAATGAGGATGCAGCCCTTAACCTAGAAAATGTAGGGTAATATGGTGCAGTAGATAGAGTGGAGTATATCACATGGAGCTGTTGGGTGGTTTTCTGGCCCAGTTCTGGCTCATTTTCAACATGACTGCACTTCCAACGATGCGGTTTCACGTTGTAAAGTGAATGTGTTATCAGATGCCATTGATTTCTATGGGAGCGCCTTGTGAGGTGCTTCAGCAGTGTTTCCGAAGTGACCCCTCATTTTGGTAAAACCGGTAAAAAAGTGACTTCATAGAATTCGCTTCCAGGCTCACTTCAACTGCACTACGAATTGGTCAAGTGTAGAAAAGCACTCCGATGCCACCCCACTTGGCCCCCTGCGTCCTGCTCTGTCATTCCCCTCCTCCTCCTTCATGCCATCTCCCCCCTCGGCCCCCCTGCAACCCATCCCATCATTCCCATCATCCCCTGCCTTCCCCTGCCGCCCGATCCTGGCCCCAGCAACCTATCCCATCATCCTCTGACTGCCCCTGCCTCCCAATCCTGGCCCCAGCGACCTATCCCATCATCCTCTGACTGCCCCTGCCTCTCAGTCCTGGCCCCAGTGACCTATCCCATCTTCCCCTGACTCGTTCTTCACCCCGATGAAGGATGACAGCTAAGGAGGGGGCAGGGAAGGAGGACAGCATCCAGAGCCCCACTGAGCATGTGCAAAGGTGCCGATTCGAATCATTGAACCCTCAAAATATGCTCTGGTGTGCACTCACTCCCCTTTGCTTGAATCCGCATCACATGACTTGCTTGGAATCGAACTGACTTCGCTTCCCCCTTCACTTCGGAAGGGCAACAGAAAGGCAACCAGGTGTGGTAAAACATCACGTTTTAACCTTAATTCGCATTGATAGACAGGAATGACTCTGGATCTGGTGTGAAAAAACATCACGCTTTGCATTGCTAGAACAGGAGTGACTGTGGATCTGAGCTGCAAACCCCCCCCCCCCATGTGTGATAAGGTCCAGTGTTAGACTTAGGTGAAGGCCTGAGGCTTGAATTTTGCTCATTCACAAATCTTCCCAGTTTTAGCCTAATCTCAGTCACTGGGTGCAGTGTGGATAAAATGTGTCTATTCAATGTATGCCTCCAGAGCTATTTAGAATAAACAAAATAGTGAGATAGGAGTGTGACAAATCAATAAATATGAGGCTTCCCATTGTTAACAACTACCTGTGAATGACTTGCCAAAGTGGCCTCCATGTAGTCATTTAATGCAATGGATTCTTTTATTGTGGCTCTTGGAGCTATCCCTCAGGAACACCACATGCCTACTTTTGTGTGTGCATCATTGCTCTGGTGGTTCAAGGCATTACCTTGCATTGTGTTGGTCTATGTAGTCTTTCAGATTAGCTTGAAAGATGTGAAGGAAACACACACCACACTATGGGATTATGTTTTGCAAATTCTTGAGAAGTTCATGACACATTTTAGGGAAGACCTACAGAATACATTTTCCTCCATGCTAGCTAGCTGGGTGGGGAGGCTAAAGATACATCTGGATTGTGAAATTAATGGCTTTTTAAAAGCAGAGCATATTGACTGAGATGAAATACCTCTGAAGAGTTCTGGAATTCCAGGTATGCATCTGTAAGATATTTTCTTCCAGTGTTATATGTTGCTGTTATGTGTGGGGTAGCAATCAAACAGTGCTAGCCAGTGGCCACATATATAAAGACTGTCTTCTCCCCATTCACACCAGAACATGCAGCATCCAGGACAACAATATCAGATAAATCAATTGGTGAAGCTGAAATTCACATTTCAGTGATGTGAAGGTTTGAATCTAGGTGAACCTTTGCATTTTAGGTTGGAGCCATCTCTGCTGCCCAGTGAAAGAATCTAAGGGGTGGGAGGCTGAGACTAGTTTGTGTCAGCAGCTTCTGGTTATGTTTTCTTTCCAAAATAGTCTCATAGTACTAGTGGATAAACAATTCTGCAGCTCTATCATATGAATAAGGATTTGCTCAAAGAATGAAGGGTAGTACAAGATAGGAGGAATGTGAATGATTTGTTTCCCTGTTAAACATCCATTTGGGCGGGCACGCACACATGTACGCACACCCCCACCCCCACACACTCACAAAGTTTATCTCAGAATCATAACGAAAGTGAAGAGCCAACAGTCTTTGGCAACCAACCACAAAAAACCTAAGTGCATTTTGCTGTGAATGTTTATATTTGGCTCTTAAAAAGCATGATGAGGGAGTGAAGAGAATAGAAAAAAGGCACATGGTTCTTACACTGTGGCATCCAACATGTATAATATTTAAGAAGCCAAGGTGAGTACTCTGTTGTGAAATGCCCTCCTCCCTAAAAATAAAGTTTTTAAAAAGAAAAGAAAATATGACTCCAGGTGCTACCAGGTGTATTCTACAAGCATTAAATAATTATCAGCGAACATAATTTTTCAAGCAGGACATCTGTAACAATTTTCAGGCATATGGCAGGCAAAGATAGAAGACAAGACAACTTTTCCAGGCATGAAAATGTACAGGGCCTTCACCCACAGATGAAGCCTCATATGGGTATACATTTTGAATGGTCTCAGAGCATTGCAAGAGGATATGGCCACCATGTCTCCTATGTCCTTCAATCTTCACCTGCTTCAGTCTTCTCCTTCAATCTTCACAATCCTGTGCAACCTGCTAATGATTATATTTGAATTGTGATGTGCAGAGTGGTCTGGATAAGGGAACTGAAATGAAATGGGTGGAAGGTAGATTGACTGCATCCTCTCTTGGATTATGTAGAGCCCTAGTGGCGTAGTGGTTAAATGCCTATATTGAAGCCACACACAGTTGCAAGGTTGTGAGTTCAATACCAGCCAGTGTCAACTCAGCCTGGCTTACGCATTGTAAACTGCTCAGGGAGTGCTTAAGTGCACTGATAAGCAGTATAGAAATGTACCTGCTATTGCTATTGCTATGTGCCATCCCCAGCAAAGAGACAGGGAACTCTCTTTGATGGGGGAAGTTTCACTTCATTACTTTAATAATAATAATAATTTGTTTTATTTATATACCGCTATTCCAAAGATCATAGCGGTGAACAGTAAGTAAGCTAATTTGCCCCCAACAGTCTGGGTACTCATTTTATCGACCTCGGAAGGATGCAAGCCTGAGTCGAGCTTGGGCCCTTTTGCTGGTCTTGAACTCGCAACCTTGTGGTTTTGAGTGAATGGCTGCAGTACAGGCATTTAACCACTGCGCCACTAGGGCTCCGATTACTTTGTGCTTGTCCTAGCAACTTGAAACCTGAACTTGGAAATATTACTCTTTTTTTGTTTTGTTTTTTGCTTTTTGTTTTTTTGGAAGCAACTTGGAAGAATAGTTTACAAATATTGCTTTTTTGTTTTATAGTTTCCATAATCCCTCAACTAGGGCTCTTTGACACTATACAAATATAGCACTAGGATTCACTTTAAATGCCATGTTTCCATCCTATGGCATCCTAGGGACTGCAGTTTAGGATGGGACATTTCAAACTCTTTGCAAGCTTCTTCTAATGCTTCACCAGACTACAAAACCCAGGATTCACTAGGTTTCAGCCATGTCAGTTAAATAAGAATAATAGCATTATAATAACAATATAATAAAATATTAATAAAATTTTGTTTATATCCCACGTCTCTGTCAATATTTGCACAGTGTGAAAGGATCTCTGGCATGGCCATTGGCCACACTGACTGGGGGATTCTGGGGAGTGCTGACCAAAAAACTATTTTTTCAAAGCTCCACTCTAAAGACAGTGAAATGCTGTTCCCCATGCTACTCCCAAAGTGTCAAGACCTACTAGTGAAGTACTCCTATGAGAACTACATGTGGGAGAAAGAGTATAGATGGATTAAGTGTGGACAGGTGCTAGATATTGTCAAAAGCACTGTTCTCAGACTTTGGCCATTTAGGTGTTTTTGGCTGCAGTTCTGATAAACCCATACCTTCCCACATTTCACAATTTAATATCAGGACACGGGTGGCCAAGCAATATCAGATTGTAGTCAAGACAGAAGACCATACAATCTAGGAGAGACTGCACCAGTTTGTTTTTTTTCTGAGCCTACTGGGAAGGGCAAGATTCTGCTCTATTCTCTTCTCTCCATTCCTTACTGAGTTAATGGAATCCAAATTACTTTTACCCTCTGAACTCAGTTTGCAGCAACTGAATTAAGCTAAAGACAAAAGGAGAATGTGGGAGGAGGAAGAGAAATTGGGACATTTTAAAGCAGGTGAAAAAGTGGGACAACAGAGGATTAGTCAGAACTGTCCCACCAAATCAGGACAATTGGGGGCTATGAGAAACCTCAGATACCATGACCAATTGCCAAAGATTCTGATAGTTGAATACCAAAACATTTGAAGGGTGAAAAGATGAGGAACACTCACTGAACTGACAGGCTAGAGAAGCACTGAAGCTTCCCAAAAGCTGAGCTCAACATACTATCTTTTTTGACTAATGCTGTTGTCCCCTCCCTGATGAATTAGTATCTCCCCTTCACTTTGTTCCACCACCACCACACTATCTTTTTTCCTGACTAGGCCTTTGGAGAGGAGATAGGATCTCCCAGTGTGTCATGCTGTCAGAAAGATTAACCTGTGGAGGGGGAGAGGGGCAAAAGACTGAGCTGTGAACACCAAAGAAGTGCTGTTTACCTGCTTTCTCAGGGCAGAGGCCTTATCCACGTGCTTTAGCAAACACAGATAATTGTGGCATGCCCACAAATAACAAGGATTTCACTGTATCAGTGACGAAATGGCATTGGTGTCATTAGCACATGTTCCTTGATTATAGTTATTTCTGTTATTTGGTATGCAAAAACTAATAGCACTACCAGAAAGCCAGTTGTATCAAACAACAGAAATATAATTGCCATGCTAAGAAAATATATTGTTTGGTTCAGTGTTGGCTTCAGATTTGTGGCCAGCCTTAAGCAGGATGCCACCAAGGGTTCCATTTTGAGTAGCTGACCTTTTTCTTATTTTGTTCCTCTAGGCTCAATTCATACTATTAACCAAAGGAAGAAGGCAAGGCAAGTGAAATTTACTGTTTCTTCTTCTTCCTTTCCATGGCTTGCACACACAGAATGCGGACAATTATTGCAAACTGATACTACTAGTAATGGTCATAACTTCCATCTTGTGGAATCCTTGGGTTATAGATTAATGGGACATGAGCATCCATGGGTTTTGATATCCACAGGTGCAGTTACAAAGGGTTTTAGTGCAGGAGACACTTAAGAGAGTCCCAAGTTCGAGTCTCACAGAGAAGAATTGGTGGGATAGTGGCCATTACCTTCACATAATTGGTGGCAGTGGTGGGATCAAAAAGACCCATCGTGCTACCATCAGAGAAAAAAAGTTGGGTGGGTGAGCCTCACCTTCATAGGGTGGGAAAACTGAACAGTGAAGAAAGTTAACAGGAAGAAAACCAATGCATGTGAAATCTGATGCTGGAGAAGAAAGAGTTCTGCAACCATCATGCACAGCTAAAAAGACGAATGATGTATCTTAGAGCAAACCAAGCCTGAACTCTCCCTAGAAGCCAGGATTACTTAAATGAATCTGTCACCCTTTGGACATATGACAGGACATGATTCGCTGATGAGTTTGCTGAGCAGGGCAGATGATGACCGGTGACTTTGGAAGTCTCTCATTCATAAGGATGCCATAAGCCAAAGGTGACATAATAGCAAACAAAATCAACAAAATAAAATATAGGTTCTTAAATAACCATCCAAACACATGCTTGCCTGGTGGAGAGGCAGAAATCTCTGGAAGTGGTGTTGGGTATAACATGGGCCTATTTAACAGGCATAATTTAACAGCTTGTAAAAAATATACAGCTATGTCATTTACAAGCCATTCAAAGAGCTGTCCTCCCTTATAGATCTCAGTAACAGCTTTGCTGAAACACTGAACCAGTAGGGAACAGATGGGGAGGCTCCAGGTATGGCACATCCTTTTTTTAACCCATCCACCCGCACTTGCCTTTCAACATCTTTCCCTTGAATCTGCATGATGTTATTACCTGTTTACTGTCAATTTCATCAAGCCCACATTGCTTCAGAGCAAGTGGCAGTGCTGTGTGCCATATGGAAAACCTTACAATCCAAAGGCTAGTACATGAATGCCACACTGGAGTTGGGAGCAATGACTTTTAAATTGCTCAATCTGACAGCTGCTACCATCATGGACTAAGTAGCAGTTCAAGTTCAATGACTCACAAAACAGATTGGATTATTTTTCTCCATGCTACTGCAGGTTCCCCTTTTCCTTTTCATTTCTTTCCTTTTTTTTTTTTTTTTTTGGAGCCTTTTGTAGTGACAAGAAGAATATGGCCTGATCCACATAACTGGCTCACCACATGGAGACAGCTACCATGTGAACCAATTTAAGCAACCCATATGTGTCAGCCATAACATCCCTGGCCCTTGTTTAGAGAAAGCTGTTTGCTCCAAGTCTCTTGGATCTGACATGCAGAGGCTGAACACAGATGGCTGTTTCTTTTACTTAATGCTAAGGAGGAGGAGGAGGAGGAGGAGCAGCAGCAGCTGCTGCTGCTGCTGCTGCTGCTTCTGTAGCACCTCCCCCCATGCATATTTCTTGATATTAGATTTATTATTCTACTGCAAATTCAAAATAACCAATCTCGGTCACTTTGTACCTAGTCACCCTGGGAGCACAACTGGGCAGCTGGCTGTACAGCAACCAAGAAGTCTCTTGCCCATGACATTCCTCCAGCAAAGGCTAGTGTGGGCAAGAGGACTCTCAATCACTCCTTAATCAGCTGCACAGTTGCTCTCCCAAGGTGACCAGGTTCAAAGGGAGAGGCTTCTCCCTGGTGAGGAAGGACTCTTAATCCTTCTTCATTGGGGCAGAGAGCAGTGCAGCTGGTGTGTGTGGTGTCCCAGTCATAAGCAATATCCTGCCCAAGCCTTGCAAGAATTTTCCAACTGACACTGACACCACCAGTGAGTGCACTCGTATGGGCAGGCAAAGAGTAGGAGACATCACCGTATGAAATGATCAACAAGGTTTTGTTGTGGTTTTAAGGAACCCTGAGAAGATGTTTTATGCAACTCATCCCCATCATGGTCCTAAAGACTGCTGGTTGCCCCAGTACTTTGACTGAAAGACCCCCTGTTGTTCCCTTCCCCCCTCACTGCCCCCCTGGATCTTTCCACCACCCCCTGGGGAGGTATTACCACTTTGGGAATCACTGCTTTACATCAATTATGTCCAGCCTTGGTTCCCACAATACTGTTGGACTATAGCTCCCAGAATCAGTGACTATTGCCTATGCTGGCTGAAGCTTCTAAGAACAGAAGTCTGATGACATTTGAGACCCAAGGTTGGGGATGATTCCTATAGATAACCCCGATTGGCTGAGATTGCTTGAACAGATGTGAAATAAAGAGAAAAAGTGGGATGAAAATACAGTGGGCCCTGGGTATCTGCTGGGCTTTGATTTCATCCCCCACCCCTTCCCGGATACCAATGTCTGGATGATACAGTAAAATGATACAGTAAAATGGTGTGCCATATATAGGATGGCAAAGTCAAGGCTTGCTTTTTGTAATTGTTGTTTTTTCAAAATTATTTCCATGGCATGGATGGTTGAATCCATGGAAAAGAATCCGTGGAAAGAGAGGGTTGACTGTAGGAAAAATGCAGGGAGTTGCTGGCTGTGAGCAATGGTAAAGGAGAGGCAGGGGCAATAGAATTTATCTAGATGGGGAGAATCATCAGCCTAACAGGAGTTAATAATTCTGCAGCTCCTTCAAGGGCTACCTGGCTATTGTATACATTTACTATCCTCTCTCCTCTTCCCTTCTTCACACCCTTTTCCTATTAATTTGTATAGCTTTTTAGTAAGGACTTGTCTGTTTATTCTTTGTATAGGGTTTAAGAGAATTCTCAGTAGAGAATGTTGTGTGTGATTTTGCTAATTAAAATAGGGCCTCCCTATTTGTGCTTTTATCAGAAACTATCAAACATTTTATGTGTCTTTTTCAAGGAGGGAAATAATCCTCTCATAATATCACATTAATATCACTCTTTGCTAATATAATATCATTTTAATACCACTATGTTCTGCATCTGAAGAAGTGGGTTTATATCCACAAAAGCTCATTCTAATATAAATTTTATTTATTTATTTAATTTTATTTTTATGCTGCAATTCACTCAAAAAAGGGACCCAAGGCTGCTCACAAAATAAAAACATTTTTAAAGCTTTATAGTAAAAAATTTAAAAACAGTTAAAATCATCTAATTAAAACAATGTAAAATTAACATTAAAAACATACAAAAATAAAAAACAGTCTTATGATGCTGCCTCATTCCTTTTTCTTTCTCTCGCTCTCTTCCTCCTTTTTATAGTGCAAGAGATGAACATGGCTACTTCTTTAACAACAATATTTTTCACAGGTATTTGTCCAGGGAGTCCAAAGTAACGTGCATTGGGTTATCTCATTTTTATCCTTGCAAAAATGGTTGTGAGTTGGGTAAAGAAGCGAGAAATTCTGAGTTACTCAAAAAGATCAGAGCCCATGCTGACTATGGGATTCTGGGACTGTAGTCCAAAAAATAACCTAGATCATCCTATGATCATCATTGCAAACTAAAGAACTGAAGTGACACTTTCTTCTTCTTTAATTTAACACCATACTAGCTGTGCTAGTCTGTGAGCATTTTAATTTCCCCTAAAGATTCTTCTTTAATGTTACGACAACTAATTTAAATGATGCTTCACAAAAGCAACTTTATAAAACTAGCTTGGACTCTTTTTGGAAGAGGTGTTTTGGATTTTGAGACTTTTTCTTCCACATATTCTTCATGGTCCAGTTTGATCTGAAATTTACCTCAGCTGGGCATTTAGAGCTAGGATAGGCAAACATCAGATCCCTTCCTCTGCCTAATGACTTGCAATGCCCAGCAATTGCTCAGTTCAAACTTCTAGAAATAATGTTATGTCTCTTTCCTGAAAGTAGGCTGGATGGAAAGGAGAAAAAGACGAATGAAAAATGGGGCAGCACAAAGAGAGATGGAGAAAAGCAGAGGCGTCACTAGGGGGTGCAGGTAATATGGACAGCACCGGATATACAGCCTAGTGGGGCAATATTCTTTGGGGACTGGTGCAGCTGCTAGATGAACAAGAAAGGGAATTGCCACCCTTTCTTGCTCACCCTGCAGCTGTGCCAGACCCTGAATGGACCCTCCTGAAGCTGTTGCATTGTTCTTTCAGCAGTGGTAGTTGTCTCCCATACAGAGACAGCAGCAATAGAGAAGAAGGGGGAATGCTGACAAATATAAATTAGATGTAAATGGTGAAGGCACACAACAACAACAAAGTAATCAAAGGAACAGATGTTAAAAATATATCTCTACATCACAGTTAAGCAGCATGGGGGGGGGAATACAGCATTTTACAATAGATTTCACAATTTATGTTGGTAACAGTAATGTTTGCAAATCATTCAGTTCTGTGTAGAAAGCCTTTTGGTAGTGTGCAAGAAGATTGTTTCAGTACTGACTACAAGCATTTCAAATATTTGTATACACAGGAGGATATTATCTGAAATGTACTACCATACTCAACTGGTGATCGTTTAGTTTCTCCTTAACTGAGATGGACATTGTTAATCCTAGACATTGAGCCTGTACCTTGTGAAAGGACTCAGAGAGATCTTTCACATTCCCCTATCACAGAACAAAAAAGCTTCAGGGGAGGATTCATTATCTTTGCCATCCTGGTGCACTCTAGCTCAGGAATTCTCAGTCTTTGGCCCTCCAAATGTTTTGGACTTCAGTTCCCAGAAGCCCTAACCAGCATGGCCAGTAACCAGACATTCTGGGAACTGAAATCCAAAACATTTAGAGGGCCAAAGGCTGAGAACTACTTCTCTAGTTGTTCTGGATTACAATTCCCAGAATTCCTGAGGATCCTTTTTTGGGGGTTTTTCGGGCTATGTGGCCATCTTCTAGCAGAGTTTCTTCCTGACGTTTCACCAGCACCTGTGGCTGGCATCTCTGAAGATGACAGCCACAGATGTTGGTGAAACGTCAGGAAGAAACTCTGCTAGAAGATGGCCACATAGCCTGAAAAACCCACAAAAAACTATGGATGCCGGCCATGAAAGCCTTCAACTTTACATTCCTGAGCATTGCCTATGCTGACTAAGAATGATGGGAACTGAATTCAAAAACATTTAAAGGGCCCCAGGTTGGGGGAGGCTGTGTTAAATGTATGGCTGCTGGGTTCCCATTCAGGAGCCTAGTAACCATTTCATGTATGACTTTTAAATTGTTTCAATATCATGAATAATTTAATTTTATCATGTTGACCTTTGAACTTTTAAAATTTATATTGTACTTCTTTCAAATTATACGTCTCCATGAGCCACATTTTGTGGGGAAGCTGCTGTGTAAATAGAGCACAAGGAAGACGAATAAGAAAAGGAGCAAGAGGAGGAAAGAGTTTTTTAAATGGGTTGTGGATGGTTCTGTGTTTTTTTTCTTTTTCCTTCAGCCTTAAAATCCATAATAAATCAAAGGAAATAAATACACTGTATTCTGTGTCAACACAGTTTTCATGGTGCTTCATGATTAGTGACCAAAACACTAATGAAAATATTATTGCTGCTGCTGCTGCTGTTTTCTTCAACCAAATAATGAAATTACTGATTCTGTTCACATGGAACAAGAGACTATAACAAGAGACTGGGACTGAAAGGGTAGAAAGGGAATCTCAAACTAGGGTGGAGAACTGGAAAGAGAAATTGGGGGGGGGGGTGTAGAAAGGAATCTTGTTGATATCATAGCCGTGCTATTTAAAAGTATGGAATTCCTCACCTAATCCAACATCCTAACAGTTTAAAGGAAAACTATCATGTAATAGAAGATAACAGTAAATCTAAGTACAAAGAAGATTGGAGCTATACTTCATAAAAATGGCCTGATACAAGCTACACCCTCTGAGCCAGTCCATTAACATTACTCCCCCATTGCTTAGTTTAATGCTTGTGATTCTTTGGGTTCTTTAAACTATAACAATAAAAAGAGATACTCGCTCAGTTCTCTGATCAAGACCTATTCAGAAACAAAGGTTTTCATTAACTCCTAGAGCAAAAATATGCTTAGAGATGGAATATATGCCAGTTATGAACAGTTATGAAGAACGCCTATGACATTTCCTGCTTACATCATTTCTGATCAGAGTAATTCATTATTACACTTACACACCATACTGAGTGCATTTTGTAGCAAGTTACTCAGCCTGCACATGTTTCCAAGATCCTCCATGGATAACAAAATCCATGGATGCTCAAGTCCCATTAAATATAATGACATAGCAAAATGGTGTCCTTTATAAAAAATGGAAAATCAAAGTTTGATATTTGAAATTTATACTTTTTTTGAACATTTCCAAACCATGTATACTTGAATCCATGTATAAGAAATCCGTGTATAAGAAGGGCCGACTGTACTTTGTTGTGTGCACCTCATCTTTACAACTTCACTATACACAGTCTGACTGTGAGAACTTTTGAGATGTGTGAACCTGGGTATAATGGTGGTGCCTGGCAAAGTTAATAAAAACAAGATTAAATGTAGGCTCCACATCCTTCAATAAAAAATAATTATTACACAAACAGAGCAAGCCCAGTCCAACAAAATGGACAGTGAGTCCATGTTTGATGTGGAAGGGACAGCCAGAGGGAATTTGAGGGTGTCTGTGCCACCATGTCTCTTTCACCCCAGCAATGACTCAACGTTTCTTAGAATCATAGAGTTGGAAAGACCACAATAGCCATCAGTCAAACTCCCTGCCATGCAGGAAGACACAGTTAAAGCACATCTGACAGAGGGCCATTCAGCCTCTGTTTAGAAACTGCAAAAGGAGGAGACTCCACCACTTTCCAAGGCTGCATATTGCACTGTTGAACAGCTTTTACCATTAGGAAGTTCTTCCTAATGTTTAGGTGGAGATCTGTATCTTACAATGGCTTTTGACTGTAGTCTCTCAGCATCCATAAATGGGAATAATAATGGATCTATGAACAAGAAAGATAAGGAATCTGTGACTTTCAGCTGTGGTTGGATGGCAGCTACTGTTAATCCCAGGCCAATGGTGAAGGATACTGGGAATTGCAATCCAACAACACTGAGAACAACATGTATTCATCACTCCTGCTATTCAACATCTGCACACTTTTGCAAGCAAAAGTGATTCTTCCCAGTTTTTCTTGTCAGATTGAACAGTGTGATCAGAGAGTTGGGGGAGAGGGAATGTGGGAACAGCTGGAATTAGCCCCTATTTCACAACAAATGAATCCAATAAAACCTGTAAAAAGTGACTGGAAACATAATATATTCCAAGTTCTTGAGAGGTCTTTTTCAGAAATTCTAGTGAAGCCATAAACATTTCTGTTATTAATATTGCTCATTTTGATGGAGGAACTGCAATGTTTTCTCCACCTTTCCCTTTAATTCTGAATCCCCATCCAAAAGAGATATGAAGCCAGCTGTATTAAGGTTTTCTAATAACTATCTAGGATAATGTTGACAGGATAATCCTATGCATGTTTTCTCACCTACTTTAAAGTAATTGTGCACAGTATTCCAGCCTAAACAGGATAATTATTAACATCTTACCTCAGTAAGCAGGGTATCTTGATTTATAATTACCTTCAACCTGCTCCTGGCTGCTTTAAATTTTCTATTTAATTTTAAATTTAGGTGGCAATTGGTCATGTGTTATATAGATTATAATGTAGAGAGTAGAACTGTTTTGCTGCATATATAGCAATAGCATTTCTATACTGCTTATCAGTGCATTTAAGCAATCCCTAAGTGGTTACAACTGTAAGCTAATTGCCCCCCCAACAGGTTGGGTACTCATTTTAGCAACCTGCCAGGCTGAGTCAACCTTGAGTCCATTGCTGGGATAGTGGTTTGTGAGTGAGTGGCTGCAGTACAGGCATTTAACCACTGCGCCACCAGGGCTCCTACTTACATACGTGAAAAGGCTGGATTGTGAAACAGAACATCAAATCAGTAGACATCTGTGGTCACCATTTCATAATTCAAATTAAAAATATATCTTACATTTTAAAAGACATAGGCTGCAATCCAAAATAGGAAAGTAGCTAAATGACTCAGCTCAGAGCTGGCATTTGTAAGACTGCACTATTAATGATGCATTAATGAGGCTCTTGTGGTCTTTCCAACTCTAGGAAGATGCTGAAGCCGAGGAGGTCACTTCACATACACAGGAGGCAGACAGCTGGAGGAATGTCACACAGAGAAGTAGGCCAAGAAGGGATTGTTCTGAGAGCTTGCAGCTAGAGAATCAATTCGAAGCTCTTTCCCCTATCAAGAAGGATGAAGAAGAGCAGCATGGACAGACTTCAGGGACAGAGCAGGCAAGCCTGAGAGTCCCACCCAAGGGAACAGCCGCTGCTAAGCCTCGGAGGAGGCATGTGGTCGTAGTGGGGGACTCCTTGCTGAGGGGTACAGAAGCAGTGATTTGTAGGCCTGACAAGATGTCTCGAGAGGTGTGTTGTCTCCCAGGGGCAAAGATCTGTGATGTGACAGAGAGGCTGACAAGACTGGTCAAGCCTACTGACCAATACCCCTTCCTTTTGGTCCACATGGGAACCAATGATACTGCAAGACACAGCCTGCAGAACATTAAAAGGAATTACGAGGCGCTTGGTAGGAAGCTGAAAGGAATGGATGCACAGGTTGTCATTTCGTCTCTTCTGCCAGTTGAAGGGCATGGTCCAGGAAGGGAGAGGAAAATAGTGGATGTGAACAACTGGCTTCGCAGATGGTGCCACCAAGAACGATTTGAGTTCTTTGATCATGGGCTGTGAATCCATGAGGAGGGACTTCTTGCAACAGATGGGTTGCATCTCACGCCAGTTGGAAGAAATGTTTTTGCCAACAGTCTCAAGAACCTGATTAGGAGGGCTTTAAACTGAGTCCCGTGGGGAAGGGAGACAATATTAAGGAAGGCGAAAGGGCTGGAGAAAATAGTCAAACTGATATAGAGGAAACAAGAAAAAGAGTGCAAGGACCCAACAGTGGGAGGTAAAAAACTTGCACAAGCAGCAAGTAAATGGGACCCATGGTCTGCGATGTCTCTACATAAGGACGAGCATGGGAAATAAGCAAGATGAACTTGAACTCCTAGTACAACAAAGCAAATATGATATAATAGGCATCACTGAAACCTGGTGGAACGAGTCTCATGATTGGATGTGGAAATGAGGGGTTACCTTTTTAAGAGAAAAAGGCCGAACAGAAAGGAGGAGGAAAGCCTATTGTCAGAGATATTTACACCAGTGAAGAGATCCAGGACATCAATCATGGAAGCCAGTTGGAGAGCATCTGGATAAAAATTAAAGGGGAGAGAAACAACAAGGATGTTACGGTGGGAGTCTACTACAGACCCCCAAGTCAGACTGAGGAATTGGATGATATCTTTCTAGAACAGATGACCACACAGTCAGAAAAGAGAGATGTAGTAGTGATGGGTGACTTCAACTATCCTGATATTTGCTGGAAGTCAAACTCAGCCAAATCCTCAAGGTCTAGCAAATTCCTCACTTGCTTGGAAGACAATTTCATGGTCCAAAAGGTGGAAGAGGCAACAAGGGGGACAGCTATTTTAGATCTGATCCTAACCAACAAGGATTACTTGGTTAATGGGGTGCAAGTGGTGGGATCATTAGGTGGAAGTGACCATGTTCTCCTGGAGTTTGTTATACAATGGAAAGGAGAAGCCAGGCATAGTCAAACACATATTCTAGACTTTAGGAGAGCAGATTTCAGTAAACTTAGAGAAGTATTGACAGTGATCCCGTGGTCAGAAATACTAAAAGGGAAGGGAGTTCAGGACGGATGGGAGTTTCTCAAAAGGGAGATACTGAAGGCACAATCTCACACAGTTCCAGTGAGAAAGAAAAATAGGAGGTGTCTCAAGAAACCAGGATGGATGACTAAGGAACTTTCAACTGAGATAAGTTTGAAACGGAACATGTACAAGAAATGGAAAAAGAGGGAAAACACAAAAAAGGAATTCAAAGAAATAGCAGGCATGTGTAGGGGTAAGGTCAGAAATGCTAAAGCGTAGCATGAGCTCAGGCTTGCTAGAGAGGTTAAAAAGAATAAAAAGAGATTTTTTTTTTTGATATGTCCATAGCAAAAGGAAGAAGAAGGAAACGGTAGGGCCACTGCGTGCAGAAGATGGCAAAATGCTAACAGGGGACAGAGAAAAGGCAGAATTACTCAACACCTTCTTTGCCTCAGTCTTCTCAGAAAAGGCAAAGCGTGCTCAACCTGAAGATAATGGAGCAGAGGACAGAATATGGGAATTTCAGCACAGAATAAGTAAAGATATAATAGAGGAATACCTTGTTAATCTAAATGAATTTAAGTCTCCAGGACCAGATGAACTACATCCAAGGGTACTAAAAGAACTGGCAAATGTAATATCGGAGCCATTGGCAATCATATTTGAAAACTCCTGGAAAACAGGAGAAATCCCAGCAGACTGGAGGAGGGCAAATGTTGTCCCCATCTTCAAAAAGGGGAAAAAAGAGGATCCCAACAATTATCGTCCAGTTAGTCTGACATCAATACCAGGAAAGATTCTGGAGCAGATCATTAAACAGAGAGTCTGTGAACATCTAGAAGGCAATGCCATAATCACAAAAAGTCAACATGGATTTCAGAGAAACAAGTCATGCCAGACAAATCTGATCTCTTTCTTTGATAAAATTACCAGCTTGGTAGATGAAGGGAATGCTGTGGCTATAATAATAATATACTAATAATAATGATTTATTTATAGCCCACCCAATCACAAGGAATCCAGGCGGGTTTAGTATATCTTGATTTCAGTAAGGCCTTTGACAAGGTTTCCCATGACATTCTTGCAAACAAGCTTGTAAAATGTGGGCTAGACAAAGTAACTGTTACATGGATTTGTAATTGGTTGACCGGCTGAACCCAAAGGGTGCTCAACAATGGCTCTTTTTAAGCCTGGAGAGAAGTGACCAGTGGGGTCCCACGGGACTCTGTCCTGGGCCCAGTGTTATTCAACATCTTTATCAATGACCTGGATGACAGAACTGGGAGCATACTTAAACTTGCAGATGACACCAAATTAGGAGGAATAGCTAATACTCCAGAGGACAGGATCAACATTCAAAATGATCTGAATAGACTAGAGAGCTGGGCCAAAGCTAACAAAATGAAATCCAACACAGAGAAATGTAAGGTACTGCACTTAGGGCAGAAAAATGAAATGCACAGATATAGGATGGGAGACACCTGGCTGAATGAAACTACATGCAAAAGGGATGTGGGAGTCCAAGTAGACCACAAGTTGAACATGAGTCAACAGTGCGATGCGGCAGCTAAAAAGGCCAATGCAATTTTAGGCTGCATCAATAAAAGTATAGTGTCTAGATCAAGAGAAGTAATAATGCCACTGTATTCTGCTTTGGTCAGGCCCCACTTGGAATATTGTGTCCAGTTCTGGGCACCACAAGTCAAAAAGGACATTGAGAAACTGGAGTGTGTCCAAAGGAGGGCGACTAAAATGGTGAAAGGTCTGGAAACCTTGCCCTATGAGGAATGACTCAGGGAGCTGGGGATGTTTAGCCTGGAGAAGAGAAGGTTAAGAGGTGATATGATAGCCCTGTTTAAATATTTGAAGGGATGTCATATTGAGGAGGGAGCAAGCTTGTTTTCTGCTGCTCCAGAGAACAGGACCTTGAACAATGGAAGGAAGCTACAGGAAGAGAGATTCCACCTCAACATTAGGAAGAACTTCCTGACAGTAAGGGCTGTTTGACAGTGGAACACACTCCCTCAGAGTGTAGTGGAGTCTCCTTCCTTGGAGGTCTTTAAGCAAAGGCTAGATGGCCATCTGAAGGGAATGCTTTGATTTGGATTTCCTGCATGGCAGGGGGTTGGACTGGATGGCCTTTGCGGTCTCTTCCAGCTCTATGATTCTATTATTCTATGATTCATATAGTTTTTGTAGTTTGAGGTCATCAAATACATGAAGTGATACTGGTTGCTAGTGCACACATGTGGGTATAGAGCAGGGACAGGAACTGTGCAGCCCTCTTGATGTTGTTGAACTGTAACTCCCAGTATTACTTACCATTGGTTATGTCTGCTGGGGAACTGTAGTCCAACAAAAGCTGAAGGACTGTGTGCTTCTTATACAGGCATAAAGGAAGAAATTGGGTCAATCAAAATAAAGAAATTAATTGAAATAATAAATAATTAGAAGTAAGAAATATATGCATACTAAAATTGAAAGTGCTTATCTGTCTGCCTGCAAGCCTGCCTGCCTGTCTATTATGCTATACAGAACCATGTACTGTATAATCATTCATCAGACTTAGTATGTTTTCCAATGGGGTATACCAAAGAGTATACAGTAGTAAAGTTATGGGCCCTAGCTGTCAGGTATTTTGCATATCTCCCATATAAACACTTCAGATCTCTCTCCCCCCCCCATATATATATAAACATTGAAATGCATATTTAAGAACCAGTTTTGACCAAATGGGATATTTATTCTTAAACTTTCTGAACACTTAAATGTAATACTTACGCATAGATGCCATTCATGTAGGTTCAGGACGGATTGACAAAATTTGTCTTTTTCTCATTTTGGTATAGTAGTTTGAATGCTGGACTAGGACTGTGGAGATCAGGGTTTGAATCTCTGCTCACCTATGGAAATTCACTGGGTGATCTTAGCCAAGTCACACTCTCTCAGCCTCAGATGAAGGGAAGGGCAACTCCCCTCTGAACAAATCTTGCCAGGAAACCTCGATAGGTTTGCCTGAGGGTCCCCATAGGAAATGACTGGAAGGCAAACAACAACAAGTATCAGACAAATTTTAAGGAAAGTACATTCTACCAGTCAAATGTTAGTTTCATTCAAATTATAAGCAAAATTATCAATATGCACCTAAGTAACACCAGGTAAATTTCCTAGTTCTATATAAAACATAAGATAAGTGATTGTTTACTACAGCAGTAATTAGTGGCAATAACATAATCATCCAAGCCAGGAGGATTGTGTTAACTTATCACCTGATTGTGCTATTGCTGGTTAGTGCTGCAATGAATGGCCACTTTGCTTATCTTAAGCTTTGCATAGAATTGTCACAATTACATTTCTTTGTATTTCAGTGCTGTTGGGCCCCATTTTTGGTCTCTGTAATCACGTATGCATACAAATCTATAGTGAAAAACCTTTTACCCTAAATTTAGGGTTGTTTTTTTAAAAAAGTTGCAAGCAAGGATTTAAAGAAATATGTACATGCATGCATGCATGTATGCATACATACCTACATACATATGAAAAATGCAGATTAGACCTGAATCAAGGTTTCCAGGGCCCCTCAAATTTACACTGCAGCAGTAAACCACTTGATTGTTATTCATGTCTATGGGGAAAATGTGCTTAGGAACTATAAATACCTGTTCAGGGAATGTTGGCATTTAGGTCTCATAGGAAAAACACACATTCATGGGACATACTGAATATCACTGAGTGAATTTGATTGATCTAATATAACTAGATGGAAAAATTCAAAAACCTTGAAAGCAAAAAGGGGCAGGTTTTGTCTACTTTCTGTTTGGGTTAATGTCACATTAACTCCATTGTGTGTGAAAAACTACCCACTTTTGTGGGTTTTTTTGTTTGTTGTTGTTTTGTTTTTAAATCCCATAGCTGAATTAGTCTGGAAAACCAGTAGCTACATTAGTCTGGAAAACCAGTATGCAAAGAGATCTTGTAGCACCTTTGAGACTAACTGAAAGAGGGACATTGGTAGCATGAACTTTTGTAGACTTGAGTCTATTCCCTCAGATGCATGGGGCCTAAAGTCTACGAAAGCTCATGCTACCAAGCTCTCTTTTTCAGGTACTCTCAAAGGTGCTACAAGATCCCTTTGCATACAGATGGAAAAAGTCACCTGAAGAGCCTTGAAACAAACTCCAGGGATCCTAGGCATTTCATCTATTGTTTAAAGCCATCAGTCTCAAGAGCACTGCTCAGTCCTTGCAAACTCAGAGCTCTGGCTTCTTTGACTGAATCTATCTACCAGGCTTTCTCTTTTCCTACTGCCTTCTAACTTATCAAGCATTGTGATACTTTGTAATGAACTATGGCAGGTTACAGACTGCTGAAAAGCAGCGGCCTGCACCCGCCCCTTTCCCCGCCGGATCGGGGCCTCAGCATGCAGAGCGGCAGCCGCTGAGGCCCCGATCCGCCGCTTTTCAGGCTGCGGGGAAGCGGCAAAAGGCCCCTTCCCCGCAGCCTGGAAAGGGGTGTTCTTGGGGCTTCAAGCCCCAAGGACACCCCACGGCGGCGGGGAGGAGGAGAAAGGGACCGCATGGCCCCTTTCTCCTCTGCGTCACTGGGCACAGCTGTCTGAAGGCTGCGCCCAGCGATGCAAACGGAAAAGGAGCTCCATTTCGGAGCTCCTTTTGCAGCCGGGGAAGGGGCGCACTATTCACCCTGGCGCGGTGTGACGACATCACGTCCGCGCCACCCCGTATAGAGGCGGCGCAGTCATGATGTTGTAATGGCGGCAGCCGTGTGGAATGGCCGCTGCCATTTTGTGCACGCTCCGCGCATGCTAGGGTTGGGGGCGTCCGGAAAGGACGCCCCTTTCTAACCCTAGCACGCACGGAGCGCGCACTTTAAGGCCCGTCTGTAATGGGCCTATGTCTTCTCATAATATGTTATGATATGATAGTGTGATAGTCTCAGTAATTCTGGCTTTTAGGGAGAGTTCAGGCTTGACCCATTTATTTGTCTTTTGGGCATTCCAGGGAATCTGTAGACCTCTCTTCGAGGTTTTTCATACTGCAAGTATAATTAATTGAAATGTCTCACCCCTATCTGAAGGCTGAGGCGGAAAGCTGAATATAGTTCTCAGAGTCCTTGATTTTTGGAAATGGAATGAAAGAGGCTTCACTCAAAATGTATATATTTAGGAACACATGTATATGTATTTCTTTAGATCATTTAGGGTACACAGTATGTTGAGAAGTCAGAACTATGCAAAATCCTGTGATTTCAAAGCCAAAACCTGAGACCTAGAAATATCCCCATTGTGATATCCTGGCAATATTACAAGGGTGATGTTTCAGAGGACAGTGCCTGGTGACATCAGTAAGCAGGACAACTTACCGGTAAGTGTCAATCAAGGCACAAGAATCATGTCATTCAAATAAATAACACCAATTCTAACAAATGAGGAAAATAACTACACATACTTTTCATGGCAGTGATTCCACTCTGAAATTCCCCACCTCCTGATGACTGTCAAAAAGGGTTCAGGCCCTGTAATCTGGGAAACCTAAAAGCCAACTTTGGTGACCCCAGACAGGCATTAGAGCTTATCACAGGAGACAGATCGCATGCAGAAACTGGTTTTAAACAAAAACCCTGCAAAAGTGGGTAGTTTTTCACATGACATTCAGGGTTAACCCAAACAGAAAGTAGAAAAAAACCCTGCATAAGTGGGTTGTTTTTCAGACAACATTAGCCTTAATGAGAATTAACCTGACATTAACCTGAACAGAAACTAGACAAAACCTGCTCCTTTTTACTTTTTGAAAACCTTGAAAGCAAAAAGGGGCAGGTTTTGTCTACTTTCTGTTTGGGTTAATGTCACATTAACTCTATTGTGTGTGTTAAAAAACTACCCACTTTTGTGGGGGTTGTTGGTTGGTTGGTTGGTTGGTTGGTTGGTTGGTTTTAAATCCCATTTCTGCATGGGATTTTTTTGTGTTATGTCTTTTTAGATTTTAAGCCTGGTGGCAGGGAACTGTCCAGTTAATAATGTGTTAAGCTGCTCTGAGAACTTTTGTGGCAGAAGAGTGGTGTATAAATACTCTAAATGAAATTGAAGGAAATAAGTAGGAAAAGTAGGCAGCACAGGGGCTGATAATTCATGCCAAAGAGTGTGCTTTTTGAGGTCATTCTCTTCCTCTCTCCATATTTCTGGACAACTCAGGCAGTCATGCTCAGAAATTAGTGGGAAAATGGCAAAATATCAAAACCAGAATTGACCAAACATCCACTTCTGGTTTTGAGTTTGGGGCTGAGGAGAGGGATTGGACTTTGGGAACCCTTTTTTAAAAAATATATTTTTTGTTAAACTTTCAAATTATAAAATACATCTTGTTTACAAATGTTTCAAGGGAACCCTGAGACTTGCATATACAAAAAAGTTGCAACTGAAATGAGGGAGAACCCTTCATTTTTAGCCAAAAATGCTTTTGGTGGAGGGAGCATCAAGAGAGCAGCTCAGTGGGGGGCCTGGTTGCTTTAAAAATAGCTATTATGTTGTCCACTCCTGCTTTACACCATGAAGAAAGGAAGCAAAAACACAACTGCAGCTTATCTCTCTGTACTCAAGTTGCAAAGGAGTTGGCCTGATCAGAGCCTAAAGTGGAGGTAACCATGGTGTCTTTGCCCCTTAATGGTGCAATTTTTTTCCATAAAGGCCAGATTAGAGAGACGCACAGCAGTCTTTCTCTGGAACCTGATGCTTAAAACGGTAAGGTAGTAATGGTAGCTGTCTTCACTACAATAGTTTCAGCATTATTGCAATAAGTTAATATTTTTATCATGATGCCTTCAGAACAACAGCTCTAAAGCAACCCTATCACAGGTTGGTTTTTTGGGTTTTTTTGGCAAGATTTGTTCATAAGGGCCTTGCCCTTGTCTTCCTGAGGCTAAGAGATTATGACTTGCTCACGGTCACCAGTCAGTTTTCATGGACAGGAGGGGATTTGAACTGTTGTTTCCCAGTCCAACACTCAAACCCATTGGGTTGCCTTGAGGACAAATGCCTCATATTACCAGAAGCTACCAACATTTACTGCCAATATGAAGACTGCATCTCTGTGCCACTTGTGGCCTCCTGGCATTTTTCTCAATGAAAAGTAAGGAGGAGTGTTCACCCTCCTTAATAAACCAAGATTTTGATGTACATCTCTGATGTCACTCAAGTAATAAGAACTAACTAATTACAATCAACCAAGTTATGAACTGAGAATTTGCCAGAAAGAAACTTCATGATTTTTTTTTTAACAAAAAGAAGTCAGCTAAAACAAAATTAACAAAAAAATATTGGCTTAGGCTGGAATTTCAGCCTTCATGCTTCTCAGAATTACATTATTAATTAAATACACCACTGTACTAAAAAGCCAACAATATTATTATCATTATCATTATTATTTACCATAGTTGATTGTTTGTGTGTGTGCTTGTTAGGCTGATCTCATGAATCTCACAGGGTTTTTTTTTTTTTTAAATCAGGGATTACTCAGATATGGTTTTGCCAGTTTCTTCCTCTGAAATATAGCCTGCAGCATGTGATATTCATTGGTGGTCTCTCATCCAAGTACTAAGCAAGGCTCTGGTGCCTACACAAAGTTTAATTCTCTTGGATTTTTGCAAGCTACTTCTCTCTGTTGTTTTTTTTTTTTAGTTTATCAGAATGGAGGGAATACAAGGTTTAGGTCATAAATAGCAAGGAGACCTTTGAAAGTTTGGTTTTTTCACTTTTCCCAAACCCCCCCCCCCCCCACACACACACATTCTTCAAGGAGGGTTTTCATCTGCCCCAGGAAATGGAATTCTGGAACTTTTGATGATGGGATTTTTCCTGGAATCCACAGTAGAATAACTCAACTTTAAAATAAAGGGAGGGGAGGGGTTGTTAGAAGATGGGATTATGATGGATGGAGAAAAGGAAAACAAGGGAAAGGTTTTTTATGGGTAAGATGAGAAATGGAATTTTCAGCTGTTTCCTTTTCCCTAAAGCTCAAAACAATGACACAGGAGATTATCTCATGGATAAAAAGACCTGAAATAGATTCAGAACTGCAAACTCAGAAGCAGATATTATTGCAAATAAAATTGCCACCACTGCCACTGGGCGACTACAACCTGGGTCCCAGCTGCACTCTTTATTCTTTGTTGACTAGCATTGTCATCCTTTTCACAGCTTATATTCAGAAGTTCAAACCTAATGGAAGTTTGGAGGCCTTCACAGAACCTGGGAAGGCCCATCTCTGTGACAGAGTCTGGCATGTGAATGTCCTAGTTTCTCGTTCTTCCTCTCACTTTCCCTCAGCTTACTTCAATTGCTGCAAACTGTAACTTGCAAAATTGCAAAAGTACTTTGCATTCTGCTAAGCAGGAGGGAGTGGTGAGGAGGGGATGGAAATCTGTCCTTCCCTAAAGGTTCAGGCAAAAGCAATCTTCTGCAGCATCTCCTGGTTTGTGTGTTCTTCCTCCTTAATAACTTCTGTCATTTTATCCAAACTCTAATGTTCCTTGGCCAAACATGTCTCAATGTTAAACTGTGATGAGACTTTTCACCATTTGTCAGTCTCTAGCTTCTAATCAGCACATAAGCCAGAATTCCAAGTTTCCTCACAACTAGCTCTGTGTATACTTCCCTGAAATGTTCGTGGATATAGAAGTGCCTATGGACTCCTGGGATTTACAAATTAGGGAGTGACATTTAGAATTCTCAGCAAGAGAGCTCCTCTAGTGCCTCCACAAACTAAAAATCCCAGGTTTCCATAGGATGCAGCCGTGGCAGTCAAAGTGGAATAATAGTGCTATAATTATGTAGTGTGAAAAGGTTCCATGTCATCAGGTTCAAAACAACTGTCTTCAGCGTATTGTGTTGAAAGCATTCCATGACTGAACAAGAATCAATTTTTGCAAGAAGTTATCTGGGCTGGGATGACATATAACCTGTGTATATAATAGAAATTAGACATCTGCATGTGTGCACACATGGACATACATTTGTTGAAGTAGTTGGAGCCCACAAAAGCTTACGCCAAATAAAATTTCTTCATCTTTAAAGTGGCTAGTAGACTCTATGTTGTTTTTGTTACTGCAGACTAACAAGTCTCTGCTCCTCCTTTAAAAAACCAAAACCAAAACAATCCCATAAAATGTGAAGCAGCCATAGGATGACTTGGAATTGGTTCTGTGGCCTTCCATGGATTTCCAGTATGCCTTTTCACCTAGTTTACATTGCTACTTTCCCCTCGCAGAATGGGTAATACAGTTTTTCCTTACAGAAATGCATACAAGTCTTTGAAGTAGTGTCATTCGAGCCTTGGAAATACCAGAGAGACTTTTGATCTGTATTTTATCCCTGCAGTAGCAAGAAAAAGTAAATACGTTTGAACAACTGAGGGAAAAACCAGGAGAGAAAGAGAGGGAGAATCTCAATTCTTTGTAGAGACTTTCCACAAACAGAAGCTTAATTTATTGGGTAAATTATTTACTATAGAGTGTACACTTAACTGGAAAATTAACCTGTACCTGATATTTTCTGTATCATTTGAGGGGTGTTGGGCAGAAAAGGAAGAAACGGCTTCCTTTTCACAGTTTGGTGAGTGTATTTTGTATCCTGATATATAAGAAAGTAGAAGGACATCTTACACTCAACGACACCATTTGTGTATCCTACCTCAGTGTTCTGTCTAGCAGAGGTGGTTCTACTGTTTGAGCAGACGGAGTGTCACCCACCTAGCACTCAACACTCCTTTCCACCAGAAGCAGGATACAAGATGTACTTAGAAATGGCAAGGGAGGAAATTGGGTAGCAAGCTAGCTGCAGGTGGTTTTGCCTCTAGTGATCTTTTTCTCTGCCCCACAGCTCCAGCAACAGCCACTGGTTTAAATATACTGCTTTGCAATGGTTTCCCCAGTTTTGCAGGGGAAATTTTTCCCAGCTCTGCTTAGAAATACCAAGGACTGAACTTAGAAACATCTTCATGCAAAACATAAGCTCACCCATTAACTATCGGTTTTCTGGACTTGTTTGTGGATGAACAACTAAGTAGGGAACTGATTCTCTCTAGCATTCAAATCAAATATAGATGCTTGGGAGTGTCATAAACATGTGTTTCACCCTGTGCTCTAATGTTACATATAACCACTTTTCCTTTTGGCAGCTTGCCTCTCTCAGGACAATGATTGGTCCACATGTAGCAAATGGAGCAGTGCTACACAAAGTGGTAGTCCACAGGCAGATACCAGTCCATGAGCCACTGGCTGCTGCTGTTTACAAATTCCCAGGAAAGAAACAGACAATTGTGCTATCAATGGACACCAATTGGCAGATACCGGTCCCTGGCACACTGGGGTGGGGGAAACACAGTCAGTCGCATACATCAGATAGCTTGAGGCCACTTGGAAATAAATAGGGAGGGGCTCTTCCCAATGAGTAGGGGGGTGGGAATAGTGCTGTGGACCCAGTTTCAGGATGGAAAATTCATGGACTCTCTGTTCATCACTGCTATTCCATGATAGCAGCTCAGGGTGCCCTATTGACATAACAGGGATATTTCAAAGTGTGATAGCTGACTTGGGGCCTTATCACATGTAGGGGGGTTTTCAGCTCAGATCCGCAGTCACTCCTGTTCTAGCAACATGAAACATGATGTTTTTTCACACCAGATCCGGAGTCATTCCTGTCTAGCAATGCGAATTCACGTTAAAATGTGATGTTTTATCACATCTGGTTGCTCTTCCGAATTGAGGAGGAAGCGGAGTCAATTCAATTCCAGACAAGTCACATGATGCGGAGTCAAGCAAAGCGTGGTGAGTGCACATTGTATTACCACACCTGAGGGTTCAACGATTCGAATCGGCACCCTTGCACATGCACAATGGGGCTCTCGATGCTATTCTTCTTCCCTGCCCCCTCCTTAGCTGTCATCCTTCATTGGGGTGAAGGAGAAGTCAGCGGATGATGGGATAGGTCGCAGAGGTTCACTGGGGCCAGAATCGGGTTGAAGGAGCAGTCAGGGGATGATGGGATAGGTCACAGGGTGGTCACAGGGGCCAGGATCGGGGTGAAGGAGCAGTCAGGGGATGATGGGATAGGTCGTAGGGGGTCACTGGGGCCCGGATTGGGGTGAAGGAGCAATCAGGGGATGATGGGATAGGTCACAGGGGGATCACTGGGGCCAGGATCAGGGTGAAGGAGCAGTCAGGAGATAATGGGATAGATTGCAGGAGGTCACTGGGGCCAGGATCGGGGTGAAGGAGCAGTCAGGGGATGATGGGCTAGATCGCAGGGTGAAGGAGGGGGGCAGATCTGGGTGAAGGAGCAAGCAGGGGATGATGGGATAGGCAGAAGGGTGGCAGAGGGGGCGAGATGGGGTAAAGGAGGAGGAGGGGGATGAAGGAGCAGGACGCAGGGGGGCAAGAGGGGTGACATCGGAGTGATCTTCCACACCAGACTAATTCACAGTGAAATCGAAGTGAGCTTAGAAGCAGATTTTGGTGAATGTCAGAACTGATCTGCAAAAAGCTGCAAAAAACTCTGTGTGATAAATGAGTTGGACTGTAGTAGAAGAATGGCATATGCCTGGGGTTGGCAAGCTAATTTGGCTCCTCTGGACCTTGAGTAGGCAGCCCTTTCACTCCTTGTAGCATCTGGAAGTAATATTCCAAGTAACTGTAAATTGGGCTGGGCTGGAGCTATTTTCTTAACTTTTGAAGGGTAATCCCAGATGGTTCCCCCACCCCCAAATTGTGGGAGTCTTTTTTTCCCCCAATTTGGGATGGTTTAGGATCAGATAAAGGGCCTCACAGGGGAACTGGGGTGATCAAAAGTCACATGAAGACCCTTGCCCCAAAGACTGCACAACTGCATTATAGGACATAGCTATAAAGAGCCCTTGACTATGCTACCTGGTGATGACAGATATGGAAGTCAACAATTTGAATAAGGCTGCATATTTTAATAGGCAAACCAGCATGGTTAGTGATCTGAATGTTGGACACTGGAGACCAGGGTTTGATTCCCCACTCGGTCATGAAACCCACTGGGTGATCTTGGGCAAACTGCATTTTCTAAGCCTGAGGGGAAGGCAATGGCAAACGTTCTCTGAACAAATCTTGCCAAGAATACCCAGTGTTAGGGTTATCATAAGTCAGAAACAACTTAAAAGCAAGGTAGTGGTGATGGCTGCAGCAGCAGCAGCAACAACAAAAGAGCAATTTGGGTCAAGTCCTACATTATTGTTCAAATCCTATATGCCTGATATATTGCAGTATAAAGCATTCAGATGCTCCCCCCCCCAGTCCATGTGATACACTTGTGCACACATTGCAAGAATGCCAGTAAGTTATACTGGCCAAGGAAGCATTTACAGAGCCAGGGCAGAACATACACTTGCTGATCAAGTTTTAAAAAAAACTAAAACAACCTCTTGCTGATTCAGATAAGAAAAGTTTTTAACCTTAATGTACAAACTGTTTGGAAAACTTGAAACATCAGTTGTTGGGAAACATGAAGCACGATTACATCCATTTTTTGCTAGTCATTTCTATATCAGTCGGATGGTAATATCTGCTCCAGGTTTTAATCCAAAGTGTAAGCAGAACTCATTTTACAGTTATGTTATTTAGCAGTGAATACAAAAAGTCCTATATTAATTTGTTACTTACTATGGTCCAAATTCCAATATATGTCACTATTGACCAACTGCAGAAGAGTAAATCAACACTTACATAAATCCCATTGATTCAATGGATCTACTTTTGTTGGTAGTAGTGATTAGTAGTGAGTGGCCTGCATCTGCATTGACCCTATGTGGCTTTCAAAACTTTGCATTTGTTATTGTGCAACCCAGGCTGCACCAAGGCTATCTGAAAGCAATGGATATCTTCTAGTGGACGTGCTTGGTGCCTGCAGCTTTATGGGGTCTTCTGTTGTCCTTTCTCAGAAGTTGAAGCTCTCTCTAATCCTGCAAGATGGGGCCTGGGTGATATATCATCGATACACACATGAGAGGCTGTTAAAGTACTCTTTATCCTAGCCTGAAGGCTCTCTTGATGAATAAATTAGGCAGCCTGCTTCCTTTCCAATGAACAAATGAAGTCAGACCTCCATCCCAACAGGCTCAGCACTATCTTCTTGACTTCTATTAGCTCACCAAGGTCTCCAGTGGGTGTCTTTAGGTCCTCCCAGTGTTTGGTAACATATTTTTTTACTGGGTTCTGTAGCCCAAAAAGGAACATTTCCAGTGAACCTCTTCATGGATCCAAGAGATTAAGAATCCTGTCTTATACCATGTTGTAGTTGTTTTATTTTGACTTTTGGAAGATTCTGCCCTCTCCTTCACCTGTACAGTAATGGCTACCCTTTTCTCCAGGCCAATAAGTGGTCACATTGGTATCTCCGGATTTTGAATTTGGTGAAAGAATTTGACATGAGGCCATTTCCCCCCCCCCCCCCCTTTGGTTCACAGTGTCTTCAGTCTCTCCCTCAGATCTTAGATTTCCCTTTGTATGAGCATTTGGATCAGGGATTCTTCACCTTAGCTCCTTGAAACTTTATGGGTGGATGGATTTCAGGTGGACCATGAACTGGATGATTTTTTTCCTCCTGCCTCCCTTTCCGTCTTGTTCCCATTGCTTTCAATTTTTCATGTTACCATAAATCTTAGTCTCCTCAAGTGGTCATTGTACATTGTGCCCTTCCCCTCCATGGGTGTTCAGTTCTGGGAGGTCTCATGGATGAGAAAAAAAGCTAGAGCTCAAGTTCATATTAGTAAATGAGCAGTGACATATGCACACCTGCATTGGTGTGGCTACAGGCATGTGCTACCATTGACTGGTATGGCATGGGGTGATCCTCTGGAGCTCCAGTCTGTGGATGGCTAGCCCACTGATATAGCAGGCCCACTGGAACTTGTTTTCCTTCCACACTAAGACTATCTGAAAGAAATCAATTTCCAATGCAATAAAATTAATTGTATGCAAAATGTTGTATTCTATGTAAAATGTTGTACACATGTTTATGTGTTTTTCTCTAGTTCAGCAGTCCATAGCTTTCAATAGAGGGTGCATCTACACCACTTTAAGTGTTGTAGTTCCATCCTATGGTATCCTTGGATTTGCAGTTTTATAAGGTCTTTAGGTTTCTCTGCCAAAGAGTGCTGGTGCCCCACAAAACTACAAATCCCAGGATTCTGTAGGATAGAGTAATGGCTGTTATTGGTGTCATACTGCATTATTTATATAGTGTAGATGCACCCAGAGTCTCAGAGGGGTCTTAACCAAAAAGGTTAAGAACCAGTGGTTTTGACTATTGGTACCCCTCTGACTTCAATAACTACAGACAGAGATATCCAGAACTTTGTTCATCTGGTAGTTCTTCTTATTGTGTCTGGTTATTTTTCCCAGAGTATTGTTATCTTATTGTATCTAGCTGTTTATTTGCTTTATGTTAAAGGTGAATTTAAACCACCTTGAACAGGGTATGTTTTGGGTTTAAAGAGTGCCTTTTGGAAAGCAAAGCAAGCCTCCACATCTGAGATGCAGCAGTAGTTACATTGTATAATATATATTTATTATTGACCAAATCCTTTCCTTAACAAAACTGCTTACTGTTGGGGCTTTGAGGTCACAGAATGTGCTTCTGTAGACTGATATGCAGTATAATCTGTATTCTATTTACCAAACTCTGAAATCTGCTGTATTCTTTATCTGAAGTACTCCATGAATATATACGTAAATCCCTTCATTATTCAGGTTGTTGCCAGATACTATGTTGCTCTTTGTCCTTGATGCCAGTACTTTATACTGTACAAGTCTTGTGTGCAAAGCCACAATTTTGCAGATACTTCCAATGGGCATTTTGATTTTTGCTTGTGTTTTTCATTGGTGCTGGGAGCACTGGGTACAGTAACAAGTTTGCTTTCATACTGAGAAACAAACGATAATGATGTTTACTGAACGAAGTGACAAAAGCAGTGAAGAGGAGCAAAGGAGGTGGAGATCATTGTGTTGCTGGCCTAATCCTAATCAGAAGATTGCAATCTGTTTTGCTTTCTGGGTCACATCAGACCTAATGCTTTAAAGTAGAGAACAGGGGGCTATTCTACTTTGTGGAAGATGAATCACACATTTCTTCAACTCAGTTCACCCACCTCCCAGGAAGTTGGTTTACCCTTGTACCAAGGCTGATGACAGACAATATTTTTGAAAAGTGTTGAACATAGTTTAAAAGGGGCATTACTTCCCACAAGCTACTCTAGGCTACAAACACTTATCTTTTTAGGAGCATGATACCCAGCCAGTAGGGGGAATATGGAATTTGTAGACCTCAAAGAGACTTTTTCCAAGCTCTGCATTTTGCAGAATCAAGGGATGATGTGAACAAGATGAAGAGCCATTCATCTACATGTATGCCCTAAAGGCGCTGCTGTTTTCAAGGTGCTATCTATTTTGCAAATCCAACCAGTACAAATTTAATCTGGTCTAGGTAGATATGAGACTAGAGGAAGATGTACTCATTCTCTTCCCTTCAATCTAAAAGCTACATTTGTTTTAGCATAAAAGCACAGATCTTTCAGATATTTAACTTTCTCCCTTTATTCCCTAAATTTCCTCTTTATCCCTCTCCCCCATCCCAGTTTCCCATCACTAGCAAAACACTTGAGAGATCTCCCAGTCATGCTAAGTCAATCAAGATGAGAAGAGTTATATTTATTACTAGTCTGATTAGTTTAAAAGTGACTTGTATGGGGCTTTAGCCTTACTACAGAGTACAGTGCTCCCTCGGGTTACGAAATTAATTCGTTCCGCGGCTAATTTCGTAACCCGAAAAACCTTCGTAAGCCGAATTGCCATAGGCGCTAATGGGAAAAAAAGCCGCGGCTCTGCCGCGGCTCCATTCAAAATAGCGCCGGCGTTTTTTCGTAACCCGAAAAAACGTTCATAACCCGAAACAATAAATCCCTATGGGATTTATTCGTATCCCGAAAAATTCGTAAGCTGGGTAATTCGTATCCCGAGGTACCACTGTATTCCATTTGGAATTTTATCCTTTTATAGTTATTTTCTTTCTCTGAGGCTGAGAGTATGTGAGTTGCCAAAGGTAACCCAGTGGGTTTTATATCTGAGCAGGGAGTTGAACCATGGTCTCCAGAGTTGTAGTCCAACATTCAAACCACTATGCCACACTGGGTCTGTTTCTCACTTCACAGGAGTTTCCATCCATCCATCCATCCATCCATCCATCTTATCAAATAGATCAAAAAATGCCTTTTGTTCTGATTAAAAAGTTTGCTTGCTCATAAAATCTGTTGTCTCCCTTGCTGAAATCTGTCTTGGCATTTCAGTTTAGCAAAATGATTCCCTAGTTTTCTCCGTGGGACAGGTTTGTCCTCAGGTTTGCCCAAAGCAAAGAAGAGCAAGTACAGAGACTCTTCCTCAGCTAAAACATCTGAAAAGGCAGTCTGATAAAACTGTGACATTTTTCAATAGAATTTTAAATATGCCTTCCATTTGTTAAGTAAAGAAGCCCCGGCCTCCCCCTCTGTATTAACATTTTTGCCTGATTTCTAAACTGCCTTGCTGTGTGACATGTAGGCCTCTTTGACAATCATATAACCAAATCATGTGAAATGTACACAGAACTAGTTGTGAAAAGTCTTGGAATTCTGGTGTAAGTGCTGATTAGAAGCTGGAGAGTGACCATTGGTGAATAGCCCCACATCCATAGAGGTTTCAAACTGGAATATATATGAAAACTGCAACATGTGTGGCTAAGCAATATCAGCATCTGGTCAAGATGGCAGAAGTTATAAATTACTTCTGTGGTGTAGGAATCTATCCCCACTCCCTCTACTTCAGGAACATATCTACTTCATTAACTAAAAGCATACATGTAGCTGGGATTAACAAGGGCCAAACTAGATGTAACATTTCTCACAGGTATAACTGATTTTTCTTAACCAATATCTGAATAATGATGTACAGGGCAGGAGGGAGCCAGACTGGGACAATAGTTTAGTAGAAAGAGGTTTTAACCCACTTGCCCCCTTATGGTACCAGTTGGAATCCCCTCTACCATGTTTAGCTGTGCCATTGGGGCAGATGTCCAGGGTCTAATTTGGCAGAATGAAAAGAAAGCCTCTCAATGTAGCAGAGCTGGCTTACTATTTAAAGAAAATAAAAGAAGGGACATAGTAAGTTTTATCATACAAAGAGCCCTCCCACACATTAGGATCATAACTGCATGACTCCCTAGCATTTGCAGTGCAAAGAAAGTTCCTATGATCATGTGGGGGTGGGGGGAAACCTAATTTAAAATTTGGGTACAACCATAGCAATCCAAAGCCAGGAAAGAAAAACAAAGTGTTTTTAGCATCTGGATAGGTGGTAAAGTGTATCCAGTTGCTGCAACAGTTGCTGGCATTAGTTTTCTCAAATCCCATGTGGGCGTATCTGCAGTATACATGATATATGGGGAGTTTGACCAGTCCTGTGCGCCTTCTGGGGCTTGTGGGTGATTTTCCACTATCCTTTGGGGAGTTGGGTTTTTTTGTTTTTTTGTTTTTTTTAATGGCCCTGTGCCACTGCTGCCACACCACCATCACCAGACCCTGTACCAGAAAAAGGCTCATGAATCTCCACACTTGTCCTCTATTCCCTGCTTTGCCCCCTAATAGGTTCAAGGACATAGGATCCTCCATCTCTTTCCAACTTTCCTCCCTAAATTTTGGACCATCTGTGTTGCACAAGTGCAAGATATGTACAAACATCTTGACTCTGAGCCAGAAAGCTCTGGGATCAACTGGGAATGAGTGTCTAGGCTTTAAAGTCACCTCACATATACAAATTGAATCCATTCCTCCTCATTGCCACTTGCCCTAAGATTTCTCTCTCTGTCTGGAAAAGCACAGCAATTCACTGAGACTTCACCTCATGCCTGGAGATCTGGCAGTATTACTCTGTATACCACAGAACCAGTCATTCTTCTCAATGCAAACAGTGGACATTGTTGTACCCCTAGTATCAGAGCTTTACAGATAGAAGAGTGAGTGGGTGAGCAAGTGAGACCATGTCCAATATCCTGCCCAAGACTAGGATATTGTTAAAGGTAGCATGTTCAGTCAGATTGCCTTACTGGAGCATATCCACAGACATCAGTGGCACCGCTTTGGATTTATGCAAGTGTAAACAATATCCAAGCTGTGTTTAATGAGTCCAGCTAGCCAGTCATCATACTTCCTATGAATTTGGATGTTTTGTTTTGTTTTGATTTTAAAAAAAAAATCCCAACAACAACATGTTTTTCCTTTCATGAGGCATGGGTTTTATTTCCACTTGGCGAGCAAAACCATGTGTCACGTCATGCAGCATTTGCTGCTGATCAGGACTCAAAATGGCATTGGCACAGATACTAGCTTCAGCATCCAAGCACAGACTATAGTTATGTCTTAAAAGAGTAGTGTTCTTTTGACTATCTTTTACTCCATCTGCTGGCCACTTCCAGGAATGCAAGATCGGACCTATTTTGAAACACTGAATGTCTGGCCGCCCTAAGGAAGAATGCATCAGCCTCCAATTGATGCGAGATGATTCCATGCCTGCTGCATCATTCAGTACAGATCTCTGATGGTGCTTTCTCTTTTAAAATGCAAAACTAGTTGCAGGTGACAATATGGCCACATGTTATTTTGAGATATTTCACTACAGTCTAGTAAACATAGGGGCTGTGCAGACCATCCCTTTTACAGCCAGATCAGGGCCATGGCAACCGCACACCATGGCCCCGATGTGCAGGGTGCAAAAAGGAGCCACAAAAGTGGCTCCTTTTTGCACCCTGCAAAGGGCATGATAGCTGCGGTGCCACAGCTTTATGGTGCTCCTTTGGCATTGCATCATGCAAATGCAGTGCCAGAGGAACACTGTGATGCTGCATGAAGTGTGGTGTGGTGTGCAGTGTCACACCACCCTGGTGGCAGATCCAAGGCATGTGTCATATGGACGCTACACCCCAACTCTGCCCCCAACCCAGTCTTTCCCGCCAGTGTGCACAGCCCCATATTCAGCAACAAAATCCCAAATCCACAAAACAGTGATAACTTAATGGCCAACCAAAATGTACAAAATATATCATGCAGGCTTTCGAAGCTTCACCTTCATCAGGGAAAATTGTTAAAAATTATACAGGAGAAGAAAAGTGATAATGTTGGAATTATAGGCTTACATTTTGTCTCAGATGTTATTTCTGTTGTCAATTAAGATTGTCTGGAGGAATCTCAATGCAGGCAAAGGCCACTTCCTTTATTGGTCGTATGGAGGCTGGGGACAAAGGACAATAAAAGACAGTTAATAAAATTTCAACTCCATTAGCAACAGAAGAATAACTTCCCTTGAGATCCAGGCAGTTCTTGTTCTGTGCAAAGCTGACTGCCCCTTTTATAGGCAAAGAACATTGAATATCTCAAGAAGTCTCTGCACTGTCACATCTGTATAAAAACTCTGAGGTGCTGTATAGGTAAAATTTACCAGCTGAAAATGAAAAAGTTTAATTTTTGTTGGAGGTAGAGACCCCAAATAATTAAGTCCCAGTCCATTTGCTCCCTCCTATTAAAATTTCCCCTGCTGCCACAAAATAAGTGAAACTTTGATACTTGCATGATGTGTTTAGTGCATTTTGGGTGGCCAATGAAATTATTGCTGTTTTGTGGACTTTGGATTTTGTTGTATTTCTTTATTATTTCAGTTTACACTTTGCTTAAACAGGCATATTGGTTGATAACACAGGTTTTCCATCAGATAAGATCTCAAATGCTTGACCTTTTACTTAAGGGGTTGACAAAGTATGGCCCCAAGACTGCATGCAGCTCACTAAGTATGATTTTTGTGGTCCATGACACCTCCAGATTCCCCTGACTGGCCAAAACAAGAAGATAAATTGCTGCTCCTAGGGTCCTCCAAGAGCAAAATTCGTCTTTTGTTAGTTTACAAGACCTCCCCATACTGTTTAACATCAGAAGCATCAATATTAGATAACCAGAAGTAGACTTCCAGCTACTTTGAGGGGATTATTTGTAGAGCAAAGCAGAAAGCTCCCCACCTCAGAGGAAGGGTATAATTATGCCTTACTGGATTGGGGTGAATGGGGAGTACCAGTCCCCTTGCACTTTCCAGCTTATAAAGTAATTTTTAAAAATCAAATTTCCAATCTGATATGAACCATCAGGTCCCCTTCATTACCGTGGGATTTATTTCCAAAGTTACCTTGGATAAGATAATCTAACATTACAAAACCTCTGGGGGCTATTAAGAGGGTGTGACACTTCAGTAGTAAGAAGGCAATGGCAGAAATTCAAAACAAGGCAGTTCTTTAATATATCCATGTTTGTTTGTTTTGAAATGCATACCATCCATCTATTCTGTGAATATTTGCTGAAGTTTCTGCATGATGTAACAGTGGTGCTACTGCATACCTTCCAATACTTCACAGATGAAAACTGGGACATGTGTGACCAACATGAGTGTCATCAAGATGACAAAAGTTATTAATGAGGAAGGACAGCTAAGAGAGAGCACAACAGTTTACCTTTGCTTATGGGGAAGGGAAAGATTCTGCTCCCTCTTCTCCTCTCCCCACTGTTAAGTTAACTGAGCATAAAATACTTGTGCACTTTGTCCTCAGTTTATATCAATTGCTAAAAACTGAATTAAAAGGGGAAGAGTGGGAGAAAGAGAGAGTAGCAAGTAGCAAGTACATTTCTATACAATAGTTATCATTGCACTTAAGCACTCCCTAAACGGTTCACAAAGTTTAAGCTAATTACCCCCAACAATCTGGGTACTCATTTTAGCGACCTCGGAAGGATGCAAGCCTGAGCCGATCTTGAGCCCTTCACTAATAATGAACTTGCAACCTTATGGTTTGTGAGTGAATGGCTGCAGTACAGGCATTTAACCACTGCACCACCAGGGTTCTTATCTGAGAGAGAAACTGGGACACTTTAAACAGCAGCTGAAAAAGTGGGATGAGAGAGGTTGCCTGCCAAATCAAGATAGTTGGGCTTGGTGTATTGCTGAAGTCACAGAGTTTGTTTAGCAGGGTGTTTTGTCCTTCTTCTTGGATTTTTCTGTTTCCCCTGTGTTTACCTGCAGTTCCCACAATAGCTGGAAGAAAAATGGAATTATTATCAGCTATCCCTGTTATAATCCAAAATAAACAGGCAAACCCCACTAGATTTACAAAAGATCTGTCTATGAGGGTAAAGAAACAAGTTCTAGTGTAGGCAAGTATATCAGTTTGTTGCACAGAAGCAATTATCATGTCCTGTGGCATCTTAACCATAAACACATCTATCATATCATGACTTGTTGTGGACTACAATTGATCTTAGTCTATGGAGTTTATCACTCAGGGGAAATACCATGCAGAAATGGGATTTGATAACTAGAAAAACCTTGCAGGTTGATTTTTACATACATTGTTGTTAAACTTGTGCTAACCCCAATGGAAAGTAAACAAAAGACGCTTCTTTTTACCTTTGAGATTTTCTGAAAGTAAAAAGGAGTGGCTTTTGTCTACTTTCTGGCCACTTTCTGTTCATGTTAACACATGTTTAACAATGACGTAGTGTGAAAATCCACCTGCTTTTGCCCCCATTTCTGCATGGGATTTCCCCCATGTGATAAACTCTAATGTCTGAGAAGCATGGCAATGGTTCAAGAGTTCCACAGTCCAGGAAAGACACCTGTATGACTCAGGCTTCTTTCATCCTGCTCTCACTGTGTTTCTGGATCCTTCCAAAACAATTCTAAATCTGAAAAGCTGTTGAAGACTCATTCAGATTCAAGTATGAAAACTGACTTAATATAAAAGAAATAAAAATTCACTAAGCTCAGTGACATGAGTGGGTGATTCATTTTGATCACAGAATTTCAGTTGTCAAAGGATAGTTTTGGATTTTCTTGGGACAGAGCCTGAAAGCTAAGGTAGCAGCAAGCCCAGAAATGCTATTCTCAATTGATGGTTCTTGGATTGCAGTATAGCCTCTCCAGAAGAGATGCCAACAGCTACATAGTTGAGTAATTTGAAAAGCAAAGTGCAAAGGGAGCAGAGGAATTGCAGCAACCTAAGACATACGCTTAGTGTTCCCACCACAAGGTCACAGATCATTCCAAAGGAGAGGGAATGCTGGCAGGGCATTTTCTGCAAAGGGCTTTAGACTTTGGAATTCAGTCCCCTTGGCCCTGCTCTTACACACCCCTAGGCCAGGCATTCTTTGAAAAAATCATCCCATAGTGGTTGACCTTTTGGACAAATATATGTGGCACAAGTCACAGCCATTATTTTGTGATACTGCCACTTGCTTGCACACGGCAGTCTGCATGCTTACCCCATGCCTTGGAGTCATTTTGCAGAGTTGATTCGGGAGAGTGGCACTGACAACAAAGCCCTCATTCTTGCTTTGCATGGCAAAGCCCCACAGTGAAGAGGAAGCATGAGGAAATGCTCCAATGATTTCCATGCCCTGCTTCTTGAAGATAAAGGTGGATACAGTGTCAGTACCTTCAAGACTCCCCATAATTTTGGAATCTGTCTAGACTGCTGAACCAGAGAAGAGACAAACAGGAATTCATGCCCTTGACAGGCCAAGGACCTTCCTGGGCCTAGCCAAGAACACAACACAGTAGTGTCCCAGCCAGTAGGATCTTCACAGCATCAGTGCTGTGGATGAGAATTGCAGTGTCAGTCTGTTGCCACCTGAGTCTTTAAGAAGAAAACCCAGAAAGCCTTAGTGCTGGCAGAACTTTGTTGGAGGAATAGAAAATAAAGGTTCCAATTTATAGCAGAAGTCAGGAGAAGTGGTTGGGATCTGGAAACTATGACTTATGATGAGTGGCTTAGGGGACAGGCATGTGTTTAGCCTGGAGAAGAGAAGGATAAAAGGTGACATGATGGCTATGTTTAAATATTTGTAGAAATGTGATATTCAGGACAGAGCAAGCTTGTTTTCTGCTGCCCCGAAACTAGAATATGGAGCAATGGATTCAAACTGCAGCAAAAGAGATTCCATTAAAACATTAGGAAGAACTTCCTGACAGTAACAGCTGTTCGACAGTGGGAGAGGCTGCATCAGGGAGCAGTGGAGTCTCCTTCTTTGGAGGTTTTTAAACAGAGGCTGGATAGCCATCTGTTGGGGGTGTTTTGATTGAGAGTTCCTGCATGGCAGGGAGTTGGACTGGATGGCCCTTGAGGTCTCTTCCAACTCTATGATTCTATGATTCTATTATTTGTATAATTTCTTCAGAACTTGGGCAGTCCTGGGACAAATTAGTAAAGTTTTATCTTGTTTTAATGTTCATATGTTGCTCTTTCTCCCAGGAAGGTTTAATAAAATGGTGGCACAGTGGTTAAATGCTGGTACTGCAGCCACAATGTTGTAAGTTCAATCCTAGAGGAGGGCTCCAAGGTCAACTCAGCTTTTCATCCTTTTGTAGGTTAGTAAAATGAGTACCTAGCAACCGGGGGGGGGGGGGGCAATTGGTTAAACTGCTTAGGAAGTGCTAGTTCACTGGTAAGCGATATAGAAATGTATTTGCTATTGCTATTGTTATTGCTATTGCTATAATTGAAGACCTCTGGGTTAAGGGCTGTTACTAAATATTTGTACATCCCTCTTGTGACAGGGGGCATCATCACACAAGGCTTTCAAACTGTACTTGAAGTCAAAGAACAGTGTCTTTGAAAATGCTTATTGCACTATGTCATCTCTGTCTCATCACTGTTGTGCCTGTGATGTGTTAGAGTCCCTCTTTTCAACGATGGGGAAAACTTGCCCATAAGCTCCCAATCACACTGTTTTTCTGTTATTCCCATGGGTGCGAAATGTCCCTTTTGTGGCAGTTCTGATATGGGCAATCATGTAGTTTCAGTTTTTCCTCCTCTCCCCTCCCCTGCCACTATTTCCAAGCTGTTTCCTCCCCCACCCAATTTCTTTTCCAAAACTTGTTTAAAAAATCAAATTAGCATAACTCTGAAATTGCATTAAAATAAAAATAAAAAACCTTGAAAGAGCAGGGAGCAGGGAGACTTGGTTAAGGAGGAGTGTGGGAAAGCATGCGAGGGACTGTTGATGGCAAAAACAACACATTTGCACTATTGCAGAGACATGTGGCAACTGAATGCTCCCAAACTGATATATTTCCATTATTTTTACTAACATGATAGTGGTAGGACTGAGGATCATGTGATAATGTCCTTAGAGCGTAAAGTGGAAGTTGGAGGAGCTATTGGAGGTCTAACACTGAGGGAATGTCATGGAGGGAGGGAGCTATGATAACCATTAGGTTATAAAAGGCCACGATTTTATTCAGAACAGCTGTGTAGTGTTGGCCTGGCAGGAGGCCTGGGTCAGAGATCAGATTTCCCACCTGTCATGGCACTGTCTCCCAGACTGTCTCCAAGGGATAACCTGAGGTGAGAGCTCTGGAATCCATGTGGGTGCATAGCCACTCTGTGGTTTCCTGCCACCTGGAAGTGGGGCATATCCAACAGCCCCTGAACTAAACCTGAATGTATTTGCCTACACAACAGGGTCCCTTGAGGGATTCATGATAAAAGAGGAATAAAAAGGACATGCCAGCCCTGAACAACCAAAACCAGATCTAGCCCCATGCTTCAGTCCCCAAATTGTGATGCTGAAGAACTGTAATTTAACAACATCTTAAATTTATTTATTACAATGGTGGGTAGGTGGGTGTGAAGGCAACAAGAGTCAAACTCCTGTAGGAGTAGCAAGCAAGTGTCTTATATCCTCCCTAGATGGACCTGAGTAAAGCCTATGGACATTGTCACACGGGAGGAATGTCTCCCAATTTTGAAAGAAAAGAAAGTAGGGCCAATTCGAAAATGAATGCTATTAGGCGAATGGTTATCAAATGCACAGAAGAACACAGTGCCCATCCCAAACCCAAAGTAGTGTGAATGCAAAATAAATTATCATATGAGTACATATCCTTCATAGCCTAGAATTCGAATTAGCTTCCCTGCACATGCGCAGTGAGGGCAGAATCAGATCGTGACCTTTTTACATCTCTGGCGGGGCTTGCCTCCAGTTCCCATGGTTTTGCCTTGTTTCACATTATTTGTTCATTCATTACCCTTTATTTCACATTATTGAGGCAATTCACATTATTTAATAATAATAATAATAATAATAATAATAATTATTATTATTATTATTATTATTATTATTATTATTATTATTATTTATATCCCGCCTCTTCCGATTGAGGATCGAGGCGGGTAACAACAAAGTAAATACAATATACAACAATAAAAACAAGCCCCACAAAACCCCGACCCAACCCTCCCTCCCAACTATAAAATTAAACAGTAAAAAAAATGTTTAAAAAGTACAAACAATACATCAAAGTTAAAAACAAATCACACATAAGAAAAACAATAAAAGGGGGATTCAATTGGTTCTGGACATTATCAGTTGGAGAAGGCCTGCCGGAAGAGAAAGGTTTTTGTCGCCTTTTTAAAAGCCTCGAGTGAGGATAATTGGCGAATCTCTTCCGGCAGGTCATTCCAAGTTTTTTGGAGTGGTGACAGAGAAGGACCTCCAGGAGGTCACCGCCAGTCTGGTCTTTCTAGATTGTAAAAGGTTTTTCCCGGAGGATCGGAGTGTACGGGGAGGATTGTATGGGAGGAGGTGTTCCTTCAAGTAGACTGGACCCAGGCCATGTTCATTCATTACCCTTTATTTCATGTTCTTATGCACTTTATTTGTGCATGCATTACCCCTTATTTCACGTTATTTAGCCAATTCACCAATTCAAAACCAGTTGAAAGCAACCTTGTACATGGTTTGAGCATTGGACTATGACTCTAGAAGACAGGGATCAAATCCCACTGGGTGACCTGGCACAAATCACACTTTCTCAGCCTCCTCAGAAAATGGCAGTGGCAAACCCCATCTGAATAAACCTGCCAAGAAAACCCAAAAAGTGGGGTGGGGATCTCCAGATGGTTGTGTGTGTGTGAGAGAGACTATGCCTGTGCCTTTAAGTCTCCAAATATTGGGGGGTGATGAGGGGAGAAAAGGAGTCCCTTCCATTTGGGAGAGCTGTGCTGCAGCGAAGTTGTGGGGGGCCTGGGTCCTCTCTGGTTCTAAACTGGCCCATTGGGAGTCCCATTGAAGGCAATGGCACTGCCTTGCCATGAGTCAGAAGAGGGGAAAGGGGAGGGGAAGCTGTGCAGGAACCAGAGCTGGCAACTAGGACTACATCCACACTGGAGAAATAACCCAGTTTGGCACCACTTTGTGGCTCAAGGCTATGGAATTCTGGGAGTTGGAGTTTGTTGTGAGCCCAGAGCGATGCCCCTGAGGAGAGGAAAACAGACCCCAATTCCCCAGGCTGCCTCATTCAATCCTCCCCCAAAGGAGGAGGAATGAGGGAAGAAGAAGAACCCTTTGGGGCTAATAAAAGGGGGGAGTTTTCTCTCTTTTTGAAGCCCACTGGCCCTGGAGGGAGGGAGGGAGGGAGGGAGGGAGGCAAAAAGGTCCCTGAGGAGCACAAGGGGCCAGAAGCAGGGCAAGCCCCAAGCCCACCGTTTTGGGCAGAGAGAGAGCTTGTAGGATGCCTCATGGAGAGCCTCTCCCCCAGGCACTCTTTCCTGTCCAAAACAGCTCCCTTTCCTCCTGGCCGCTGGGGAAGACCTAGGAGCCCTGGAAGCCAAAACAAAATGGAGGATCATGGGAATTGATGCAGGGGAATACCAGGGCCAAAACAGACATGCATATCACACCAAACAACATCAAACTGAGTGCAAAGTAGCTTGGGAATAGGATTTGTGAATTCGCTAGTTCACCAAATTTACTGTACTTAATTTTGGATTGCTGTAGAATTGCATTCGGAGTGCGTTCGGAATGCCAGCGAATGTGTGTGATAACCGATCGCACAATAACGTGAATACCCATGATTGTGTTCAGGATGACACTGGATTATACTTACAATTTCCGTCGTGTGATAAAGACCTATGATTTCATAGTTCAGGTCTGAGAGAAGAACTCACCCACCTGATTGACTGAGTCCCAAAGTGTGTAAAAAAGCACATGGGAAAGTGACCAACATGCAGAGAGGGAACATGAGAGCTCCCTGCTGCTGTATCTTGCCCCACTGCTCTGCAAACTGGCTGTTCTGATACCTCTGGGGTCACTGCCTGTACACATGGTTGGGCATGCATGATAAAAAAAAATAGAATACTTGACATGAATTCCTTCCCCCACAGCACATTTTCTTATTAATGTGACCCAAGATTTTCAAACCATGTGACTGGTATTAAGACTCCTGGGAGAACAATGCTCATCCTTTAATTTGGGTACTGACAATTCAAGCAGGGCACAACTGTTAGAATGTCATTTCTGTTGTCTGTGTCTGGCAAATCAGGCTACATAGTTGTTGGTGAGGGATGGAATTTCCTTCTTGCCAGACCACAAGCAGATAGAGACAGATGACAGCCCAGCTTCCCTGTGCTGGCTTCTTTCAGCTGCTCTCGTGTAAAAGAGACATTTTTTCTTAATCCTCCTTATGTCACTAGAACAGTCACACTTGTGATTTCCCTTCTTAAACAGGATATGTTCTCCTCTCTCCCTGCCAGCTCAGCAACTGAGAGGTCCAAAAAGGAGGCTGCCTCTAGATCACAGAATTTAGGAACCTTGGCTGTGTGGCTGGGGGATTCTGGGAGCTGTCTGAAAAAGTAATCTTTCCAAAATCTAAATTGGCATGTTTTTATGTGACTCGGTGAAGTATAAAGCCAGACTGGACTATCCCTTGTTGACCTGGCATAGGGCATTGATAAAGTATGGAATAAGAGAGCTTGGAGGAGGAATGCCTACTGGTGTTCCCATCACAGTGAAGACATTATTACATCCAGCTTTTAAACTTCGATTGCAGTTGTAAAATAGCTCCTTTGTCAATACTTATCACACAATGTTACCTCTGACCCATAGCTGCTATACTTGCCAAGTGTGGTTAGGGCACCCCTTTTCACTGAAGGCTGGTTGAAGAATAATGGAGACTGGAAAAGAAAAACCAGAGAATATCCAGTGGTCCAGGGCATTGAGCAGTTAGGAAAGTGCTGTATAAATACTCTTATTATTTCAGATGTCTTAAACCAAGAGAACAGAGTTTTAACTTGGAAGCCTTGTAAACAGTGAAAGTTATAATATATGGTGACCAAATGATGGTCAGAAACAGCCTCTTCTCCTAATGATACAAGGGACTCTTCCTCTTATAACTGATTTCTAGGAATAGGAATCAAAACAACTACTAGTAGATTTTTAGATCATCCTTCTTCCAAAATCAGATTATTATTATTATTATTATTATTATTATTATTATTATTATTATTATCTGATTTTGGAAGAAGGATCCCACCTCCAAGTTATGTCTATGTGAGGCTTCTCCTCTTCCCAACAGCCTGTAAGGTAAGTTAGGGGCCATTCAGAATAACTTTTACCCCTGATCAGAACCCGGATTAACCACAGGAAGTTCGTATTGCCCTAATCCTTTCACAAGCGAAAACGAGGCTTTCACACCCGTTCAGAGGCAAATGGCCCTTGGTGCAGGTCTTTTGACAGCAGAGTAAAAGCTGTATTTTTGGGAGGAAAAAACAGGTTCCGTCGATATGAACTTGTCCCCGAATATGATCAGGTCAAGTTCAGGGGAGGGATTTAGGTCAGAGGGAGGGCGGAGGGAGGAACATGCCTCCCCTTCATGGGGTGATGGAGGAAGAGGAGGAGGAGGAGGAGGAAGAAGAAGCCTTGAGAAAAGGTGCCAAGAGAATCGGTGTGACGGAGGAGGAGGAGGATAGAGCTGGAGGAAGGGTGCCAAGGGCAATCGGGGGTAATGGAGCAGGAGGAGGAGAAGGAAGGAAGGAGCTGTAGGAAGGGTCAAGTTCAGGGGAGGCTTGGTCAGAGGGAGGGCAGAGAACGGAACAAGCCTCCCTCTCACATCAGGCAGCTTTCTCTCTCCCTTTTTATTTTTTACAAACTATGCAAATGATTTTTGGGTGATACATATAGATAGAATGTGTATGTGCTTGTTCTACATTTCCCTTTCATTTCCTCTTGCTCCTGGAATGGCGGCCTCATTATGCAAGAGGCTTATTATTATTATTATTATTATTATTATTATTATTATTATTATTTTACTATTTGAATGCTACAATATAGATAGAATGTGTGTCTGTGTGTCTGCTTGTGCTACATTTTCCCTTTCATTTGCTTACTCCACTTTGCAGCCTCACTTTGCAAGAGGCTTATTATTATTGTTGTTGTTGTTTAAAATGTGAATGCTACAATGCGAATGTTACAAATGTTTTCCTTTCAATTTGGCAAATTGATACAAGAGTGAATGCTTTTGCTACACACAACACACACACACACCTGGAGGTTTTTTAAATTTGACAGAATATGTGCACTCTGCCACCAGGTTTTTTTAAAAACAAAAAGGAAGGGGGGAAGCACTCATTCTGTTGGCCAATGGCTGTAGAGAACGTCACCTTTGACGAAAGCAGAAGTGAATTTGATTGACAGCAAAGGAGCCTTCATTTTAAACCGGTCCCGCTCCGCAAAGAGCTGCAATGGCATTCAGGGGTAAATAACCCTGATTAAGGTAAATTATACAGTGCTCCCTCGGGTTACGAAATTAATTCGTTCCGCGGCTAATTTCGTAACCCGAAAAACCTTCGTAAACCCGAATTGCCATAGGCGCTAATGGGAAAAAACGCGCGGCTCGCCGCGCGGCTCCATTTAAAACAGCGCCAGCGTTTTTTCGTAACCCGAAAAAACGTTCGTAACCCGAAACAATAAATCCCTATGGGATTTATTGTATCCCGAAAAATTCGTAGGTAATTCGTATCCCGAGGTACCACTGTAGTGGGCACTTACTTCCAGAGGGATTTGGGAGAGGGGATCCAAATCTGCCCAGTTCCATCCAGGGCAAATAGCTCAGTGGGAATGGGGCCCAAGAGAGTGCAAGACAGAAACTGGCCTGAGGTTATCAAAGGAAGATCATGGCATGGCTGCACAAGGATTTGAATTCACATTGCCCTGGCCAAAAGCTCTGCACACTGCTCTGACACCGGTAAATTCAAAAGCAAGCTTGACAGTATCCCTTCTTTCTTAAATGCAGTGAAAGACCCTTCTTGCAAGCAGAAGGGCTTATCTGGTAACATATATTTCACCAGAGCAACTGAAGATGCAAAAGACTTACATTCTGAATCTCACTTTGCCTATCACAGAAGATCTTTACCTTGGAGACAGGATCTTTTTTTTTCTGCTCCAGTCCCCACTACTGGGTGTACAAAGTTAGGCAACCTAAATTTCAACATCCTATATTTGGACCCGTAATCTCAATATGATTCAACCTTTTTTTCCTAGAAACTTGAGCAAGATCTTTTTCAGTATTCATTGGCAAAGACAGAGGAGGAAAAGAGGACTTCTGGCCTTTCTAGGCAATGCTAACAATGCCTCTGCCTGAAGGCTTCCATCTCACAAAACTGGCTCTCCAGATTAGCTTTCAAGCTCTCTGCACACAGTATGAATGAACTTAAGTCTTTATTTGCATTCCCTTCAAATTGCCCTCTGCCACTGGCATGAGACCTTGGCATATTTGTTTTAAGCCTACTGGAGCCAAGATATTTTCCCTGGGCATGGTGCCTCGCTGCCACCACAAAATTGCTTTAAAAGCAGCTGCTGAGTCAGAATAAATTAGTCTATGTATATATAGTGTTTTCTTCTTGTCCTTTAGAAGCACAATGTAAAAATAAATAAATAAAAACCTCATGCAGGGTAAATGGGTGCTCTATTTCGTGGGCCTCAAACGTTTCTGCTTTTGGGTTCCCCCACTAACCTGGCAAATGTTGAGCATGAAGCAGTTGAATTGTCCCCTTCAGATACTGCTGGCTTGGATTTTTAAAAATTATATTAGTCCAGCGGCATACATTTTCCTTTACTTACTGTACATACTCATGTATAAGTCGGCTGCTCCGAAATTATGGAATAGTCTCCCGGAAGAGATCCGTCTTATTGCCTCCTTGGAAGCCTTCAAGAGGGCACTTAAGACTTATCTCTTCTGGCGAGCTTACCCACCTGACCTCGTGTAAGAAATACTGTTCCACTTTCTGATCACTGTACGTATAATTGTATTGTATTGCTGTGTGACAATGAGCTAGTTTTAATGTAATTATTTTTATTGTATTTTATTGATGTGTTCTTGTATGTATTTTATGGGTTGTAATCCTGCCTTGATCCATTTGGGAGAGGTGGGAAATATATATTATAGTTGTTGTTGTTGTTGTTGTTATAGATATTTTAGTCAAAAAATTGACCCCCAAAAACTAGGTTGACATTCATGGGCCAAAAAAGGACCCACTCTCTTTCTCTGATTAAAGTGGCAAAAGGAGAGAGCTTAGTCCATTCCAGAAGTACATAAAAGAAGCACCAACCATTTCTACTCTGTCTACCATGGCTCCACTTCTGACCTTTTTGGATGCCTGGGTTGGAAAAGCACAAACAGTTATGCCTGCCAGAACTTTGTAAGTTCTTTGGCATTGTTTTCCTTAGCTTTTCCCTATATATCCTTTGTTATAAATTTTACCCTCGACTTGTCCATAGGTCAGATCAAAACCCATAATTTTGGTACCAAAACCTCTCCTTGACATACATGAGGCCGACTTATGGTTGAGTATATACGAGGTAACAGAATCAATGGTTGTCCCTTGACTCAAAGAGCATACATACAAAATGTCCCTTATCAGTTTATTCCTTGCATTGAAGAATTCCATCAAAAGGCTTCTTCCACACTACCTTTTACCACACCAGGACTTATTCCATGTTGTTGCCATGTGTCTTCAAGTTGTTTCTGCCTTATGGTAACTGTAAGGCAAACCTATAATTTGATTTTCTTTGCAAGATTTGTTCTGAGTGGGTTTGCCTTTGCCTTCCTCCGAGACTGAGATAATGTGACTTGCCCAAGCTCACGCAATCATGGAAGAGACCATAAAGGCCATCTAGTGCCCTGATCTATAGGAAGACACAATCAAGACATTCCTAACAGATGGCCATTCAGCTTCTGTTTAACAACCTTCAAAGAAGGAGATTCCACCACTCTCCAGGGCAGCATATTCCACTGTCAAACAGCGCCTAGTCAAGATGTTCTTCCTAACATTTAGGTGGAATATATTTTCCTGTAGTTTGAACCCATTGCTCCATGTTCTAGTCTCTGGAACATCGGAAAGCAAGCTTGCTCCATCTTCAGTATGACACCCAATGGGTTTCATGGGCAAGCAACGGTTCAAAGCATGATCTGCAGAGTTGAAGTCCATCACTCAAACCACTACACTACACAGGCTCTCCCTACTGCACAAGAAACCAAAAGGTCAGTTCCAAGGAGATAGTTTTCCAAAGTCCAGCCAGCACCATATGTTATTTTACATAGCCATAAAGGATACTATAGATGTTTAGATCATCCTTCTTCCAAAGTCAGTCCACCCAAGCAGTGGAAACTGGGAACTTTTTTTAAGTTGTAGCACATGTGAAGGAGGGTCTTCAGAATCTCTAGTATTAGTAGTGTGTATCATTGCAATGGGTGGACTTCACATGGAACCCTTTCATGCTACATACTACAACTCATATACTACAATCATACTACAGTTATAGTACTGTGATCCCACTTTAACTGCCATGGCCACATCCTATGGATTCCTGGATGCCTGTGATCCTATGTGCTACAGCTGGAGAAAACTGATTTCTCCTTCTTCTCAGGTGTGAGGCTATAATGTGTCTGTGTTGTCTGCAGCCATGTAAAATAATCTATGAACCTGGGGAAGGACTTTTGACCCCCCCCCCCAAAAAAAAAGAAAAAAGAAAAAGAAAACCATGCTCACAGGATTGAGGATCTTCTGATAGCACTGGGGGCATTGCTGTTGCTCTGTGCCTTCAAGTCATTTCCAAATTATGGTTACCCTAAGGTGAACCTCACAGAGTTTTCTAGGGCTGAGTGTGTGTAAGTTGCCCAAGGTAACTACATGGGTTTTCATGACCCAGCAAGGAATCGAACTCTGGTCTCCAGAGTCATAGTCCAGCACTCAAACCACTACAACACATAGGCTCTCTCAATTATTACCTGGTTACATGAGAAATTAAAAAACTACTCTGCTGTTTATAAGGGTGATTTCTTTCTGATATACTAGTGTTAAAACAGACAGCTTCACCAAATCATTGACTGAAGATAAATTGACACTGATCTTGAGGTGTGATAGTACTGTGGGATGAATCAGAAATGACAAAATTTATGTAATGGTAAAAGTCATTATAAAATCTCATGATAAAAGGCAACACTCTGTATTACTATTATTAAATGTATTTATAGCCCAGCTTTCCCCAAATATCAGGACACAAGGTGGGTTGCAATTTAGAATAAATACAATGTAGTAAAAACATACAAAAAAAACAGCATTTCAATGGATTTACACTATCAACAACATGTAAACCCAAAATTAAAGTGATAAAAAGCAGTACAATTAAAACTGTACAGCACCATCCTAAAAGGTGAAATGAGGGGCATTTCTGTTAGGAATGCTGACAACAAATTTGAGAAGAAACGTCAAAGGATTTTATATATGGTTACTGCAGCAAGTGTACTCCCAAAGGTGGAAGGATGGTGTTATTCCAACACAAGAAGGCTGGTTGATCAAGACAAACTGAACTTGCTGAAATGGACAAGTTGACATGGTTAACCAAAGATAAATATCTGAATCAATTCAAGAAAGATTAGGATTTGTTTATTGCTTATTTGAAGTTACATTGGGAGTATGAATCAGTATTAGGTTTAATGTAACGTCAAAGGCTTTCATGGCCGCCATCCATAGTTTTTTGTGGTTTTTGCAGGCTGTGCGGCCATGTACTAGCAGAGTTTCTTTCTGACGTTTCGCCAGCATCTGTGGCTGGCATCTTCAGAGAATGCTTTGCCTGGAAAAATTGGGTGCATATATACTGTGTGAGCCTGGGAATGCAAGAGTGATTTGCATGTCACATGCAGATTGACTCATCTTCTTGCAGGCTATTTAATCATCATCATCATCATCATCATCATCATCATCATCATCATCATCATCATCTTTCTTTGTATACCGCTTTGTTTCACTGGACAGACTAGCAAATGTTGGAAAGCCTTGCTGGCACCTTGGCAAACCCCAGTTATTTCCTGTCCTGCTTGGGTGGATATTGGTCCAGAGTACACCAAGCTCTACATCTTCTCTTCCTTCTCCACATGTGGTGCAATCCACAATTCAGTGTCCAGCCTTTGTGTCTTAATGCAATTTAAAAAGCAGAAAAAGTGGGATAACAGAGGAATAAACTGGGACTGTCCCTGCCAAATTGGGACAGTTGGGGCGGAGGGGGGAGAGATCTGGCAGATTCCTGAATAAGGATAGATTAGATGCCTAGACTGGGCTGCACAAATGTCTGTAGAAGCGTAAGATAGCAGTGGACTGTTTTAGAAGCTGGCAGGGAGAAAAGTAACAACTGCCCCCAAAGCCTGTGCCCACCACTGTCTCAGACACATCTGTCCTCAACTGCATTCTTCCAAAAGCAGGAAAGATACAGATTTCACACATTACTAGTTATCCCACAAGCATCACATTGTTTTTAAAGTAGCTATGAGCCTTATCACACTTGAATCAAAAACAAGTTCCTGAAAGTAAAAAGGTGTTGTTTTTTGTTGACTTCCTGTTCACTTTATTTTCACATTACTGATCTTTGGAAGAAACGTCATCTGAAAAACAACCCACATTTGTGGGTTTTTTTCTACTTTTAAATCTCATTTCTGCCAGGGAATCATCTAGTGTGATAAGGTCCTAAGCATTAGAAACATCCTAGTGCAGGGGTAGGCAAGCTTTTTGAGCCAGGGACCGGGTTGCTGTCCCTCAGAAAACTGGGGGGGGGGGGGGGGAGCCAAAAATTAAATAAATATTTTTAATTAATTAAATAAATAAACCGGGACAGATGTAGGACAACATTTTCAAATGGAGGACACTTTTATTTAAAAAGTGGGGGACACGGAAATTTTTTTGCTGATTTTTTTAAAAAATGTTAATATAAATGCATGTTTCTGAGGCTTCTATAGACAATTGCCCGCTGCTTGCCCCCCTTGCCTGCCTCCTCTTGATAGGCCAAAGGCCCCATGCCCTCCGGCGGCAATCGGCAGCAGGACCGGGCGGGGGCTGGTCCCAAGGCCTTGCCGGGCCGCAGGTTGCCTACCCCTGTCCTAGTGGAACCCAAAGTGAACCATTACAGAGCTAGGAAATTTAATTTTGGGGTGGGTGGGGGAGCTGCTACTTCAAGAATCTCCTTTTTAACATGAACAGTAGTCATGCTAGATGGGGAAGTCTGAGGATTTTTTAGTTTCAACAATTAACTTTTCTGAGTTTTGGTCCAGATAGTCTGGAGTCCTACAGTCTTTGCACCTCAATTCCTTTAGAAATTGGACTATCAGTCAGCAGTCTGTGGATAGAATTTTATCTTTTGAAAATTGTTAACTGGAAAAGATGTAAGGGACTCATGAGTTAATGCACTAAAGCAAACTGGACAGGATAGTGACATTAGAAAAGCATACACTTACTAATATTTTAACTTTATTATTGTTGTGTGCCTTCAAATTGAGTCCAATAGCAATGCTATCATGGGGTTTTCTAAGCAATAATAATAAATAATAATAAAATGTATTTGTATCCCGCCCCTCTGAGAACAATCGGGGCAGCTAACAAAGTTAAAAATACAAAACATATAAAATCCCTGCTACCCTCCCCTCCTTAAAAAGTATTAAATCCAATGCAATATTTTTTTTAAAAAAAACAGAACAAAAAACAACAAACAAACAAACAAGTTAAAAACTGACCAGAAGGTCAACAACATCACACCAGCAAACAATCAATGGGAGGAGTAGTATCTTTCCCAGACATTTTTCTAAGGCCGGGTTCTCTATTCTGGGAAGGCCTGCCGGAAGAGATCAGTCTTAACAGCCTTTTTAAAGCTGTCTAAGGATGTAAGTAGACGGATCTCATCCGTCAGGCCGTTCCACAGTCTGGGGGTGATGATGGAAAATGCCCTCTGGGATAGGCTTGCCATAACCCGGCTGCCCCCGTGAAATTCACGGATTGGAGTGTTTAAACCGTTTCCCGCCCATTTTGCCCATTCAATCCCGGGTTCCTGCTGACTCCAGGCCAGATTTTGTCAATCTCCAGTCAAGACTTTTGACTGACAAGCTCTGCTTGCCTGGAAGAAGGCAGGATTGGCTCCTTCTCCGCATGTGACCCCCTTAGTCACGCCTCCTCCTCCTCCTCTTCAGCCAAGATGTCTGCCTCCAGGGAGAAGGAGAAGGAGCATGGCAGGGGCTTCCTGGTCTGGCAGCCTCCTTTGTCCCCCAGCCTCCGTCCCCAAGGGCTGCTGAGCACCAAGGCAAAAGGCAGGCACAAGGGACTCCCTTTAAAGTCTGTTGTTGTTTTTTCCTTTCCTTTGGGGCTCCTCTCTGCTCTGCAGGTGGCTATGGTTTCTGGGAGAGAGGAGGAAGGGGGAAGGAGGAGGGAGAAAAAGCCCCAGGCGTCTCTCTCCTCCATCTAAGGCAGCCTCCTCTTCTTCCTCCTCCTCCTTTTCTTCCCCCTTCTTCTTTTCTTTCCTCCTCTTTTCCCTGGAGGACCCAGGGGTTGTTGTGTCTTTGCCTGATCCTGCAGACTGTCATTTGTTTATACTTTCTAATCTGCCTCTACATGAACTTATCATGTGTTTTAAATTTGAATTTTGTCATTGTGCTGGCCAAATGGCCATAATAAAGTTATTCTTATTATTTCCTCCTCTTCCTCCTCCTTTTCCTCCTCTTCTGTTGTAATTGTGTAGAGTTCCCTTGGCATAGTTTCTTCAAAGGAGGAGAGGATTGCCTTTACTTTCTCCTAAGAGGCTGAGAGAGTGTGACTTGCCCAAGGTCTCCCACTGGGTTTGCAGGGCCATTCTGGCTCCTCCAATTCTCTAGCCACCAAGCCAGCCCCCTCTTCTTCCCTCCTTCTTCTTTTCTTTCCTCCTCTTCTGTTGTTTTTGTTGTAGCTATTGTGTGCCTTCAACTCCTTTCTGACCTATGGCAGCCCTGTCTGGATGTGGGAATTGTAGTTTGCAGAATGGCTGTGGCACCAGAGACTTAGAACTGAAAAGCACTTTGAGACCATAATAAGGCAAACCTATCCTGGGGTTTCTTGGCAAGATTGTATTCTGAAGAGGTTTGCTGCCTGACCTCTCATCTCTCCTTGAGGCTGAGAGGGTGGAGAGTAGGACTTGCCCATACTCTATTTGTTAATTCCAACCTTTTGGAACTTCTAGTATTGTCATTATGATTCTTCACATAATGGTCTACCTTTCAGGATTACACTTGTCAAGAATGTTCACACATATTAAAATATTCTATGCTAACAAATTGGACACACAAGTGCAGTAACAGCCAAAATCTACTATGCAGTGATACCTATATAGTACCAACCAAAATGCACAAAATATATCATGCAAGCTTTCAAAGCTCCACTGACATCTTCATTAGGCAAAAGTGTTAAAAATCTAACAGAAGCAAGCAAGCAAGAAAGAGAAAATGATAGTGTAAATGTGCTATGTGTGTGTGTGTTTTAGAATTGATGTGTGTGTGTGGCCAGAAAGGGAATTACATTCCTGACATCTGTCCAGGAATAATGTCAAAATGTCCTCCATTTTGATAATGCCTAAGAAACATGCATTTAGATTAACATTTTTTTTAAATCACCAATTTTTTTGCGTGTCCTCCATTTTTAGAAATGTTGTCCTACATTTGAAAATGTTGTCCTATTCTTGTCCTACATTTGTCCCGGTTTGGAGGTCCTGACTTATGGCAACCCTACTCTGGGAGGTAGCTGAGAGCCTAGATTTTTGTGGCTGAAGTAGGCCTCTCCCAGAGGAGCGGAGTGCGCGGGGAGGATTGTAGGGGAGAAGGCGGTCCCGAAGATAATTTGGACCCAAGCCATTTAGGGCTTTAAAGGTGATAACCAACACCTTGTACTGGGTCCGGAAGCTAATGGGCAGCCAGTGGAGGGACTTTAGAACCAGGGTAATATGGTCCCTCCTGGATGTTCCAGAAATTACTCTGGTTGCCATATTCTGTACTAGTTGCAGTTTCTGGACCAAGCATGAGGGTAGCCCCATGTAGAGCGCATTACAGAAGTCTAGACGTGAGGTTACCAGCGCGTACACAACAGTCTCAAGATCCCTTACTTCCAGAAAAGGGCGCAGCTGGCGTATCAGCCAAAGCTGATAACAGGCGCTCCTGACTGTCGCATTTACCTGGTTCGACATCAGGAGCGACGAGTCAAGGAGCATCCCCAGACTGCGAATGCAGTCTTTGATGGAGAGTGTGACCCCATCCAGGACCGGAGGTTGCAACCCAATTCTTGGTTTCGGTTCGGGGCCACTACCGTGAGCACTTCCGTTTTGTCTGGATTCAGCCTCAATCTGTTTTTCCTCATCCAGTCCATTATTGCCCGAAGACATTCACTGAGAGAGGAGACACCATCAGAATTCAAGGCCAATGAATGAGACATGGAGAAATAGATTTGGGTGTCATCAGCGTATTGATAACACCCAGCTCCATAACTCCAAATGATCTCACCCAGCGGCTTCATATAGATGTAAAATAACATAAGCAAGATTTATTCAGAGGAGTTTTACAATTGTCTGACTTCCTCTTTGGCTGAGAAAGAGTGACTTGCCCAAGGTTACCCAGTGGGTTTCCAAGGCTGAGTAGGGATTTGAACCCTGGTCTCCCAAACCATTTGTACACTAGGGTGACTTTCAGTCTTTCCTTTGCCTTTGCCTTCCTCTGTGTCTGAGAGACTCTGGTCCAAAACACAAAACACTGCAGAAATAATCCAGCCTGAGACCACTTTAATTGCCCTGGCTTAATGCTAGGGAATTCTGGGAACTGTAGTTTTGTGATATATTTAGCCTTCTCTGTCCCACAGAGAAACTGCATTTCCCAGGATGCCCTAGCACCGAGCCAGAGAAGTTAAAGCAGTCTCAAACTGGATTATTTCTGCAATGTGTTTTGGACCCAAAGTAACACAAGAGATTTCCATGGCTGAGCAGAGATTCAAACCCTGAGCTCCCATTTTTCTGGTCCTACACTTGGAATACATTTATTCAGTTCTAAATATTCTTTTTTTGAGTATAGTAATTTGATTTTTCTTTCAATCTATTCTAACACCTCATTTATTAAATCAAACTTCTCCAGAAGGATGTTTATACAATGGAATTGTCCTCTGCTGGAGCCATAAGATGACTTTTATAACTTTCTGTAGAAAGGACCATTTCTTCCTGCTCATTAGATTGATGAGCACTGGTGTTGTCCTTGACTAGTGACACACTAACAACAAGTAATGATAAAAGAATAAATAAAAAGGAATGAAAACTTCAGTTTCTCTAGAAAAAGACCTTGACTTTCTTCTTTCTGTTTTTCCTCCCCCCATTCTCCATATAACAATAACAAAATATGTAGAAGTTAAACAGTTTATTATTTATACAGATATGTCTGTGACTGTTTAAACTGGAAAGCAAAATGACCAGAACAGCTTATTGTAATTCTGGGTTACATAGCTGAGTATGTGTATTACTTCTCAATGAAGTTCTCTAAGGCTGCTTCCACACGAGTGATTTCCTCTGGATTTGAATTCGTTCACTCTCTAATAAAAATCCAGATGGTAACACTGCCAAAACTTGGTGGTATGCCAGTTTATTTTCTGTTTTGTCCTCTTATATTTCCCAAGCTTTCTCTCACATAAGGAAAGTTACATTTCCCAGCTTTCACCCACATACGGAAAGCTGCAGTAGCTTTCCAACTGTTGGGAACTGGAGGAGAAAATCTCAGAGAACCACGGCCAGTCAGATTAGCCAATTATTGATTAGATGGACAAATAATCTGTTCTGATATATTGTTGTTGGTTATAGGTTGTTCCTATTTTTAAGCATCCCTATATGCCCACGATATGTGTGTGTGTGTGTGTGTGTGTTGTACATCTGAAAGCCAGCATGTGCTTCTGAGGTTGCAACAACATGGATGAGGCACGTAGTACATGAATAAGGCACGTAAACCCTGAGACATGTGGATGGCTCAGGTGAGAAAAACACAAAGGATGAAAAGACTTTGCTAACAAATACAATCCTCCCACTTACTTTCTGAATTTTCTACTGAAACAGAAACCAAAGGATGAATTCTCACTAACTGATCAAAAAAGATTGCATTTCCCGTTTACTCTCCACTGTGATTCCAAATACCTTTCCTGCCCACACTTTTTGGAGTGTCACAGTTTCTATCACTGATTTTATTAAATTAATGATAGCACCTTCAATCAAGTTGATCCTTTTCATCTTCTAGACATCAAAATCTTTTTTAAAAATCCTTCCTGTCTTAAGTCTTTCTTTCTCATGAAACCACCTGTAGCTGGAGGCTAGTTTTAAGGTATAAATATGGGTAGAAAAACATAGCCTCTTCAAACACAGTGATCCCTTAGCTGTACTCTGTGGGGGTTGTCCTTCAGATTCCCTGTCTGAGCCATTCCTGCTTTCTGTGGACCAGTATTTGAGACAGTTAGATATCACCCTCAACCCAACCCTCAGTTTTTGGAATCCCATTTCATACTTCTATTTTGGTTAGCTCCAAATGCTGGATGTTAGAGGGAGTTATTTGTGTATGCTTGTTACTCCAGATTTCTTCCAAATAAAAGCTCTCTTAGGGGCTGTGCAGACACCCATTTTTGCCCTGGAAGGAGGCTGTGACAACCAGATGCCACACCCTCTGGAAGGATGAAAAGGACCCCGCTTCCCAGTGTGTTATTTTTGTGTCCCTGAAGGGGCACCATTGGCATGCTCACACGCCCTTGTGTGTAGCACCATTTGGGTGCTGCGTCAGAGGGACATCATCATGGTATGCCCTTTGTGTACGGGCGTGCATCAAGATGGCATCCAGGTGGCGGACCTAGGGCTCGGAGCATATGAATGCAGCCCTAGCATGCAGTCAGGCCGGCATAAAGTGGTGGTCTGTATTGCCTCTCTGTTCACTCATGCCTGAGGTCTATATCAGCTAATAGTGATATTAAAAAAATGCCTCTGATCCTAGAAGTTACCCACCCTCCCACTAGCCAAAATAACATTCCCCAACATATTAAAGAAAGATTGCTGTTGTTGGTGGAGCCTTTCCCAGCCTCAAACCTTTGTAGGTAATATATTCTCCTTTCTCTGAAAAAGTTGAATCACCTTTTGCTATCACCCCATGAGAATTTAATATTTAGATTCCTGAAAACATTTTCTCCATCATTCCTAAAACACTTTCTGACCTAGTGATCACTCCAGCCTCACTCAGTCAGTACATTGGGGAAGGAAAAAATAATTATAAAAATTCAAACAACTGATAAAAAAAAAGGTTTTCCCAGGTATCAAAGAACTGTGACTAGAAGAATGAGCATCTTTGCAGTCTGGGAGTTATTTTGTGCACCCCATTCCATTTTCTGCACAGAAAACAACATTGCTGCAAAGAATTCATCATTTTCTGCATTTTAAAAAGTGGGTTTTCAAACAGAATACATTCTGAACTTGGAGTAGTCTTTGACAACTGTGCAGTGTTTAAAGACTCACAGAAAAAATGATTAAATTGTCCTGCAAGAAAAGAAATTAATGATATTTGTATTCCTACCATAAATGTAACCAGAAAAAAAAAGCCCTCAGCCTCTCTAACATTTCCCATTATAATTCTCATTGTTTTCCAGGAGTTGGTTTAGTTATGAGAATTTCCTAGTTATAGACTTTCCTCAGGCAGATCTCTTTCTTGGAAAATGAACCACATCCCAAACCATATTACACTTAACTCTTCTATTGATTGCTTACTGTCCCTTAACCCATTGTTCTATTGTAATTCCCCCTTCCTGCCTGATCTCTGGAGAACCATGCTTCTCTTATGTGGCTTTGAAGGAAGTAACAGTTATGTATAGTAGATGGCTTTTCCTGTTCTTGAAAAGATGCGGCAGAAGCCCAGGTTGCAAATGGGCTGCGTATTCCCTGACAACAGAGAAATGTGATAAGATCCACCTTCTTATAGTTACACCCTACATCTATCGTGGGAGCAAAGCCAGTGCAATAAAATCCTACCATGTGAAATTGATTTCCCCATGCTATGTGAATTTATTCAGTCTTCTTTAGAAGTCATCCAAATTGGCAGCCATAACTACCACCCTTATGTGGGTGAACCTCTCAGTTAAATAATGATGAGTGAAAAGCCACTTCCTTTTTTCTGCCCTGAATCTCCTACCACTCTACTTCAGTGACTTGAATTGACTTCTAATTCTACTACCATCAGGGAGACATAACATTTTACCATTTTTTCCTCTTTATTGTGAGAAAGTTGTTAAAAACTGCAATTCCCAGACTATTTGAATTTTAAGACCTATTCTGTGCAAAAAATAAAAAAATAAAAATGCATATTTATGTGCAGAAAACAGCACTTTCTCTTCAAAACCAATATTTTTCTGCACAGAAATGCTATTCAATTTTTATGCAGAATAAGCTTCAAATTACAAAGATTCTAGTCTTTCTAGGTTTCTTCTCATCAGGGTTGTCTGACACTCAGGAAACCTGGTTTTCAGCAATTTTCCAAATAATTTTCAATTTTCCTTCCATTCCTCTTCTTCACACAATGGATAATTTTCTTCGCCTCTATCCTGACTTCCCCCACTTGATTTCTTTCTAAGCTAAACAGTCCCCAATGTTGTAACCTTTCCTCATAGAAGACTTGCTGTAGTCCTTTGATCATCCTGGTTGTTCTTTTCTGCCTGTTCTCAGGCTCTTACAGTGTTTTCCCCCCAAGATGCAATGACCATAACTGTGCACAGTTCAGTTGCTTCATAGAATCATAGAGTTGGAAGAGACCGCAAGGGCTATCCAGTCCAACCCCCTGCCATGCAGGAAATCCAAATCAAAGCATCCCCAACAGATGGCCATCTAGCCTCTGCTTCGTTCAAAGATCTACATTTGTTTGGTGATTCAGTGGGACACTGGCACCCAGAGAGCTACAGATTAAAAATCTATCAGGGAATGAGATGGAGTCTATCTCCTTCTGTTGAAAAATGGGACAATCCTACTTTACCTCATGTACCAACCCAGAGTCCCTGGAGTGACTGCCCATTTCTTGATGGAAGGGGTCATGATGCAAGTGGCCTTCAGGTTCTTTAGCTGTGGGTCTGGACAATCTCTAACTGAGGGGTAAGCTTGTGTGATTATGTCCACTCTTCCCCCAACTAAAGAAGCGGGGGGTTGGACTGGATGGCCCTAGTGGTCTCTTCCAATTCTACGATTCTATGATTCTATGATCACCAATATAAGACTTTCCCTATCCTTTCATTTGGCAAAAGATTTCACTATCCCCTGGCATGCCAGCAACTATTTTCCAGTTTTAGTGAAACTATAATTTAATGAAGTGATTAATTCCATAATCCGACATTCTAGGAATAAATCTCTCACACAGTTTAATCAGGACTGGCTGCAGTTTAGGATTGAATTCCTAAGTTTAGGGCTGTGTAAACACTGAGATGAGAGAGAGCTGTTTGATGTTTATGTTACTACTGACTATTGGTGCATTAATTCTCTGAAATATGAATCCCTGTTCTGATTTTTATTAATAGGATTGGGGTAGGGAAGTATTCTTGTCTGCACCCAAATTTGGCTGGCTGGATTTGAGAAGGATGTTTTCAGCCTTTGTGGAACAGCACTACAAGTTTCCCATTTGCAAGTGTTTGGTTATAATAAATTAAATCCCTCTGTTCCACAAATCAACGTCATTTGAAGGCTCATTTCTTGTGCAAGCAATGTCTGTGGTTTGGCTTCTTGTCCAGACCGGAGATCTTGTTCCTGTGGTAAAGGAGTGGATTGGATCACCCCCATAGGCATAGGGCAACCTGGTGCCCTCCAGATGTTGGTGGACGCCAGCTCCTATTAGCATCAGACAGCAAGGCCACGAGCATCAGGAATAATTCCCCCAGGCTGAGGATGAGGGAGAGAAAAAAAAAGCAAGGCCACCATCAGCCTTCCTGGGAAGCCTGCCTCACTGGACTTTGCTTCTTCCAAATTCTCATCAAGTTGTCATGCCACAGGATGAGGAACCTCATAACAAACTTGTACCAGAGCTTTCTTGTTTTCATCTTCCTTCCCTAATTTCTCTTTCTTTTATGCCTAGTCTTTTTAGGTTGTAAGTCTGATGGTATCCTTTCCAAGTGTTCCAATTTTGGCAGGAACTATCCCAATTAATCCTCTGGCATCCAACCTTTTCAGCTCTTTTCAAAAAGTCCCAATATCTATCTCCTCCTCCCACTTTCTCCTTACTTTACTTCAATTTCTGCCAACTGAATTTAAAGTTCAAAAGTAGTTTGCACTCAATTCAATGTTGGGAAGAAGAGGAGAGGGGATGTACTCTTGCCCTTCCCAGTAGGTTTAGGCAAAACCAAACTCTTGCAGCCTCTCCTACCTTGCTTGCATTTTAATAATAACTTCTGCTGAACAATATGACTTTGACCACTCTTTGTGGAAAGCAAAGAACTATGACTTGGGTCTCTGCACATATGGGTTCCTATATGATGCACATGAATCATACATTATGATATGTACATGTAGCCTGCTGATTCCAGTTCCTTCTCCAAAGCAATGGAACGACTGTCCCCCACATCATGTATTAGCCCACCACTCTGTCCTCGTATTTTTTCTCTCTGTGTGTGTGTTTTAATAGATATTTTAATTGTACATGTTTAATCCTGTTTTAAGGGGAGGAATTTGGGACATAATTTTGTAAATGTGGATTTTAATATGTTGTGAGCCACTTTGATTGTAACAGAAAAGCGGGATATAAATAAAAGTTTTATTTATTTATTATTATTTAATCATTTTGAAGTTATTTGTAGTTAGTGAATTAAAAGGGGAGAAACTGTAATGCTAGAAAGAAAAGAACAGAATCTGAGCAAGAGGAAACTAAGATGCAGTACAGACTGCTAAGAAACAGCGGCCTGACGGTGCCTGTTTTTACCCCAAAGAGACGGCGCAGCCCCCAAGCCGCACACCATCACTCTGGAGTAAAAAGAACCCGGTATTTCCAGGTTCTTTTTGTGGCACCGGAGTGACATTGTGAGTGTGCCAGGGACGCCACCATTATTGCACCACCGTGCCATGGGTTAGGGACCATGCAGTTGGTGCATGGTCCCTAACCTAAAATTGGCATGAGCACAGCACTTCATGACCATTTGTACTGGGTCTAAGGCTACTGCCAAACTGCTGAATTAATGCAGTTTGGCAATGCTTCAACTGTTATGGCTCAAGCCTAGGAAATCACGGATTTGTATCTTGTTCTGATGCCGGAGGTCCCTGCCAGAGGAGGCTAAATATCTCACAAAACTACAAAACCCAGCATTCTGTAGAAGTGAGCCATAGCAATGTAATGGAGATAGAGAATTAAAGCAAAATAATGGACCTTATCACATGGGAGGCAAAGCATCCAAATCCCATGGATAAACGGGGTTTAGATCCCAGGAATATTCCACAAAAGGAGAATTGTTTTCAGACACATCTGGCTAATTAAGCTTTAATATTACGTTAACCCATACAGAAAGTGGCCAAAATTGTGCCCCTTTTTTACTTTTGCGATTTTCCTGAATGTAAAAAGGGGCATGATTTTGAGACTTTCTGCATGGATTAATGTCACGTTAATGCTCAATTAACCAAACATCATCTGAAAACAATTCTGCATTTGCATGATATTCCTGATTTAAAATCTTTTTATCCATGGGAATTGGGCCCTTCCCTTCCATGTGATAAGGTTCATAGTCTTCACTTCCTGTTTTTAATTTAGTGCTCCCACAAAATGATCACAGCATGTAAGAGATAGGTAAAACCACTCTACTTATGCATCTTTAGGGATCAATGCTTTATTTGCCACTAAGTTGGTGACCACCTGGAAATAGAAAATGCTGATCCAACTTCACTGACACTATAACCCCCCTGTTCAGTTTGCAGCAAAGGAAGATTTATTTATTTATTTATTTATTATTTAGCACTGTAGATTTACACAGTGCTGTACATAAAAACAATGCCGGATGGGAAAAGATTCCATAACCTAGATGATAAACATGAAATTCTTGTATGAAATGAAAGGATACAAAGGAATAAAATATTACAGAGGGGTTTTTTTGTGGGTTTTTGGGCTATGTGGCCATGCTCTAGTTTATTCCTGACATTTCACCAGGATCTGTGGCTGGCATCTTCAGAGAATGTTGTCTATGCCAGCCATGAAAGCCTTTCACTTCAGAAAATATTACAGATTTTCCAAGTAGCAGACCATACTTTGTATGGAAAGAGAAAGATGGTGAACTGTTGGTGCAGAAGTCTGAAATAAGCATGAAACAGGAAGATGATCATCAGGGTTGCCAGTCTTGTTTAAATGCAGCTCTTATGTCCTTAACTACTGTCTCAGGCCCCATTCACACTGACCTTTTTGCATTGGAAGGAACTGGGAAGATTTTGTTCCCCCCACCCCCCCGAATCCCTCCGGAAGCAAGTGCTCATTACCTCAATCAGGGTATTTTAACCCTGAATGCCCTCTAAGCTCCTGCGGAGAAATCAGTTTAAAATGATGATGCCTTTGCTGTCAATCAAATTCAGTTCCGCTTTTGTCATATGTGACGTTTCCTGAACCCATTGGGCAATCGGAAGCGTGCTTCCCCCCCCCCTTCTCAAAAAAAAACCTAGGCACCAGTATGTGCATATTTTGTCAAATTTGAAAACCTCTCTCTCTCTCTCTCTCTCTCTTCTGGTGTGGGTGTGTGTGTGTTTGTGGGTATTTGGGTCATTGCAGATTATGGATCTTCCTTGGCCCGTTTTCAACCCCAAAATGCTGTCTAATTGCAATCTCTGCATCCTGCATCCTCCCTCTTGCCCCCCAGAGTGCGTCATACACATGTAATAATAAATAATAAAAAAAAGAAAAAAAGAAAGAATTTCTTCACATCAGAATGCTGTCCAGGATTGCTGCCAGCAATCTCTGACTTATGCTGAAACCAGGCCTGCAGCAACGGGTGTAGGCAAAACAAACCTTGTGGAGAAGCAGTCTAAGAGCAGCCAAGGAAGCAAGCCGATGTCAGGGTTCCAGAAAGTCAAGCGTACCAAAGATGAGCCGAAGTCAGGAAGCCAGAAAGCAACGTGGTCAAAACAGTCCAAGGTCACAATAGCCAAGAGATAACAGAGGTCCAGTCCGAGGTCAAGGAGAGGTAGCAAGTAACAAGATGTCAGGAGCTAGAGCAACAGCATCACACCAAAGGACAATGCAATAAACTCTAGCAACAAACTCAAGCCTCTCTCCCACTTAAATCAGGGAACTCTCCCTCAAGCCACCTGAGGCTGGTTTGCTAATTGTCTTTCTGCAATCCTCCTGGATTGCGCCTGCAAGCACTCTCGGCCCTTCTCTCTTGATAAGAAGGCACCTGCAGGCAAGCCTGTCTCCAGAGTCACCACTAGGCTGTGGCACCATAGGAGGCCTCTCCTCAGCACTAGGACCTGGTTGGACCTCCTGCTGGGGCTGGGGAAGCACAGCTGGGACCTGGCAGAGTAGAACGAACACTGCGTAGCCTCAATCAGCCCTTGCTCTGGAGGAGGCTCTCCTCCTCCTCCTCCGAGAGCTCATCTTGGCTGGCCAGGACAATGCCAGAAAAGGATGCCATGCATTCTTTGCTTTCCCTCAGCTACCGAATTCTTACAGACAGTAGCAAAAGCATTTGATATCAATTTGCCAAACTGGAAAAGAGAAACTTTGTAACATTTGCATTGTAGCATTCACAAAGAAAAAAAGCCTCCTGCAAAGTGCCCTGCTGCGGGAAGCAAGGAAATGAAGGGAAAGTGAACAGGCAGACAGGCACATTCTATCTATATATCTATCTACCTATAGCAAAAAACATTCACATAGTCTGTCAAATTTGTAAAAACTAAAAGAGAGAGAGAAAGCTGCCTGGTGCAAGAGGGGAAGCTTGTTCCGTTCTATGCCCTCCCTCTGACCTAATCCCTTCCCTGAACTTGACCCTGGATTACACAATGCTGATCATGTATTTGGATGCTGGAAATTTGAGAAGTACCATGTGGAGATCAAGGAATCTTAATCAAGGATAATGCCCTCTGTGAGACATCAGGTGATGAATGTCACTGTCTTTGTACCTTGATTCTTCCCATCTTTCTCCAGTGGCAGATACAGAAGAATATTAGGGCAGGGAAGGGTAAAAATCAAAGCAGATTCTATGAAGGCAACCTCCATTTCACATATTGAACTGTGACAAATGAAAACATTCCTGTTTTTGCATTCAGTTTAAGTCTAAATAAAGTAAAATAGGTGTGGTATATACCACCCCTTTGGAGCAGCCTGCACCTGCCCTTTCATCCGTGGGGGCAGGGCAGCCTACCTGCAGCCCCAATCCGGAGTTTTTCCAGACCACGGAGAAGCGGCAAAATGGACACCCTTGGAGCCGCAGCCATGGGAAAAAGGGCCACCCGGCCCCTTTCTCCCTGGCATCATTCCTGCAGCCATTTCTAGCTGTGGGAACGAGGCACGCACCCAGAAGGAAATTGCCAAAGTCCACTTCCCATTTTCCAAATTCCTTCAGGCATACAACAAGATGCTGTGACAGTATGGGCCTACTGGGGGAGAGCATTGCCTATTCCTGAAGGCTTCTAGGAACTGAAAATCTCATCTGTGCTATTTCTTTAGTGAGGAAAGTCCATGCAGCTCCAACAACCATGGAGAGACATATTCTAGTTAAAACCTGTGATGATATTGAACATGGTACTGTGGTTAGGTGTCCCAGACATCCATGCAAGAAGGGATCTTGAACTACAAGTGCATTGAGAAAGACTGTTCCTAGCATCTGAGTTTGGGATGCATTACCTTGGCAATATAAAACATTTTCCTCTCCATGGCTGCTTTCACTCCCTCCCTTCTCAGACTAAGCATTTTAGGAGGAAGTGGTTCTGGGCCTCTTCATTGGTATACAACTTAAGAATGAAACCCACTGTCCCTGTAGTAAACCCTTTCCCCCAATGGTTGGGTTTAAAGAGGAATGACCAAGTCATTTTATGCACAAATGGGGTGAAGGAGTTGTTCTTAAACAATAGGGACCAATCTATCTGACTTCTAGTCTCCAGTCAAGAACACACTGTGCCATGGATCTCTGCCAGACAAGCTAATGTGGGTGAGTGAGAGAGTTTGATGTGTGGGCATTACAAACTCTTCCCCTCCCAAATTCATTGCAATATGTATAGCTTCTTAAAGTAGCAAAATGAATAGACAGCCTTAATCACAGTCATGCAGTCGGTGCTTCCTGGCGTGGCTAAAGGTTATTACTATTGTGTGTGGGTGGATGGGAAAGATTTCAGTCCCTGCTCTTGTATCTAAAAACTGAACAGAAATGGTGTTCTTTCATCTCATTTAAAGGATGATGTTGTATACTGCTGGGACAGCCAGACTGGTCTTCAGACCAATCTGAAGACCAGATCTAGGGCACGTTCCAAATATACTGTACAAAAAGCAGCAAGATATTAGAAAATATCTGATCACTATATCCATGTAAACAAAACTTGGGTGGGTTTGGGATGTGGTTTTGTGGTGGTGGTGTTTTTGTTTTGATTTTCTTTTGTTTGTTTTTGGTACATTAACATACATATAGCTTGAACATATAGTTTAATACATGGAAACATAGTGATACAAAATATTAAGAGGACATGTGTTCTTGATGCATAACATAAATGGTCTGTAATCAAGATTAGGGGGAATTCCCCCAGGTTCAGGAAAATTACGGGGGATTCAGGAGTTCTATCCAAAAGTAATTCTGACTTCTGAGCTTTGTCTCTCCATCTTCATAGTGCCCTGGTCAGACCCAGGTAGTGGCAAGGGCTAGCTAAAAACTGTTACATTTAATGGAGTGAATCTGTAGAGGCGGTTTTTGTTTTGTTTTGTATTGTTTTTTTGTGCGTGGTGTGGGAGGGGGGTTATTCTGGGAAAGGTAGAAGACAGTGTATTATGACCCACCTGTTGCACCCTAGATCTCTCAGCGCTGGCTGATATCAATAACATGGCACAATTTGGCACCAAAAGGGAGACCACCGTTTTATTATTATTTTTATTTAAATTTTCTCTCACAGTGAGGAGAGTATCACCAACTGTTCTGTTTACCTTCTCAGACAGAGTGGAGTCGTGACAACCACAGATTCAGACTCAAGTGTCAGATCACAGCCAAACAGCTGCTTCTCCCACTGGGTGAAAATATGTACTTTTCTGTCTGGAAAGGTGAAATATTACATGTTTCGGTCATCTGCTTCATTCTGAACAATTATGTTGACCCCCGAGAGGCAGAATTTGTTCAAGGAACAAACTGCAATGCAGAGAGATGTTCAGGCATGTGTGATTAACGGCTACATAGGAGATTATTTCATGCACATTTTGCCCAATCTGGGCACAGAGACAGAATTGGGCTGCACAGGGGGAAATGGGTCTTATCTCAACCAATTGGGCTGCTGCGCTGCTGGGCGACCCATTCCTGAGCAATACTTATCCCACCAATTTTGGTAGTACAGAAACCCTCTGTCCTTCAAAATCATCCGGCTCGGGGACAGATGGTGGTTGGCCAGCAGCGTAGCAGTATTTCATGTGCGATAACACCCATTTCCCCCATTCCGGCCCAATCCCATCTGTGCCCAGATCAGGCAAAAAAGGAAATATGATAATCTCCATAAATGTCCAAAACTTAGAGACCTCTCTCCCTTGCACTTTCAAAAAACATGCAAGAAGTTTGGTTTAGTTTTCATAGTTGTGAACTCTTTCTTGAAAGAAGGATCACTATCAAAACCAAAACAAAATCTTTCCATTTCAAAAGCCATTGAAGTTGTTTTGCAGCATGTGTCACCCCTTGTTTGGACACATACATGTGGATACGTTACTTCCCTCAAATTCTCTTAGGCCCCATACAGACAGGCCAAAATAAAGCTGTCGGGTCACTTTGGAGGAGGCTGTTTAAATGATGCATGCATCAAGAGTCTGGAAGCCACGCCAAAGCCGCACTCAGGACTGGAGTGCAGCTTTGGCGTAGCTTCAAGACTCTTAGGATGCATGCATCATTTAAACAGCATACCTCCAAAGTGACCCGAAGCAGCTTATTTTGGCAGTCGATATGGGGCCAACAGATATCTTTGCAACAACTCCATTTTGGGAAACAGAGAGTATCTCCCTGTGTTCTTTTGTTCACAGATCTTTAAATACTAATACATTGAAATCTTTATGGTTTTCTTCTCTAGATTAAAATTAGCAGTGTGAATGGCAAGTATTCCTTTGGAGGTATTTAGTGCTCCAAGAATGTTATTAAAATGCACCTGTCTTGCATATTTTTATGTGATCGTGAGGCCAACTTTAAAACTTTCCTTTCCTAGCATTAATAACATACTCATCCATGTGGTATCTGAATGCTCTAAATATGATAGGAATGTAGCTCAAAGTTCTGGACAGCTGCTAGTTATATCTTTCTCCCTAATTCTAATTACTTGTAAGCATGCAGATTAGCCACATGTATGTGAATAGTCACTGGGAATGTTACCTAAGGCTTTGAAAGGTTTCACCTGAGTGCTAGACCCCCATGGTGTAAATGAAACATGAATCTCTCCTGATTCTTATTAAGAGTCCTAGAATTTAGCAATCCTAGAAAGGTTTTGTTCAAAGCAGTAGGGAGGTTACTTTTTAATACATATTTTATTAATATTCAAAAATGTACAAACGTACAAATATACAAAACAAAAATACCAGCACATTAAAATACATCACGATTATACAAGTCTCTGATCACATTTAAATACTTTAAAATACACTTTTATACTCCTCCAATTATTGATTCGTCCCCCCTTATCTTCCCTTTCCTCTTCTCCTTTCCTCCTCTACCTCTTCCTCTTTCCCTTCTTTTCTTCTTTTCCTTCTTCTGCTTCCTATCACAATGTCTTTCCTTAACCTTCCCTCTCTATAATCTCTCTCCACCTCCTTCTCCTGCTTCTCATCTACTTTCCCTATTTGGGAAATTGGGATTCAAAGGGAGTGGTAAATGCTGCCAGAGGGCAGCCTTTTGCCCTCTCCTATTTTAAAGGGTTACAGGTAGACATCAGGAGTGCAATTTTCTTTCACCAGCCTCCAGTTATTCCTACTATGTAAAGCACTGTGCAAATCCCACAGCACTCTATAAATAAATGATGATGATGTTGTTGATGATGATGATGATGATTGGCCATGTAGACCCACTGGGTGAACTTGAGTAAGTCACATTATCTCAGCCTCAGAGGATGGCCATGGCAAACCTCCTCTGAAGAAACATACATACATTTCTATACCATTTATCAGTGCACTTAAGCACTCTGTAAGCAGTTTACGAGTCAGTTAATTGTCCCCAACAAGCCGGGTACTCATTTTAGTGACCTATGGAAGTATGCAAGGCTGAGGGGAACCTTGAACCCCTGCCTGGGATTGAATTTACAACCTTGTGGCTGTGAATGGCTGCAGTTCCCACATTTAACCACTGCGCCACCATGATGCCAAAAAACCAAAAACAAAAAAACCCCACCCATGTTAGGTCTGCCTTAGGGTCTCCAAAGCACGAAATTACTTTTAGAAAGAGGAAGAAATGAAGCTTAAAATTTGTCAGATGTTGCATACTTGTGACAGTAGTAAAATGACAAGATACATGAGGTGGGAGGAAAATGTATAGGGAAAATTGCACCTTAAGAATAATAGTATGGACTCCAGAGCAGAGAGAATGGGGATGGGTTCAAGACCCCCTAAGACTAGGCATGGGAAGGGTCTCTGAAATGATTTGCAAAAAATTGGAACACCAAGATTCCTGTGTAGCTGAGCCTCTTCAGGAATTATTAGTCAGATAATTTATTATTAATCAGATAATAAATGATCAAGCACTTTGAAATGTTAAGACTGCAACTGTCACTGAGCCTTCCAGGAATAATAAAGGCAGCCCACAATCTATCCTCAGCATACATACTTGGGAGTAAGCTACAGTGAACACATGGAGGGCACTTCTAAGAAGACATTGTGCTCATAAGAGTGTTATCTAATAGTCATCATATTTTATGATAATGGATGGTAGAAGTAATTCGCTAACCCCCACAAGTATGAAATGTTGCAAACAGCTTACCTGCCAGTGTTGAATAAACACACACATGCAGCTTAAAAACAGTTCCTGGGGCCCTGAACAACAGTACATATCAGAGGAAAGATGTATGCAACACCCAACAAGAAGTAGAAATTAAATTTGTTGGCTTCACTGTAGAAATAACCATATCACACCTTTGAAAACTGGAAACAGAACAGATAGCATCTTGTCTTGAAAAATTGTACATTTTGGAGAATTGCAACATGTTTTGGAGGAAAAACTGTACACAAAGACAAAGTCACTTGAAAAATACATCAATTAAAAATATATACTTTTTTTAAATGCAAAGACATTGTTTAATCAATGGAAAAAAAGATACAAAAATATATTTTAGAAAAAATGCATCCAAAAGAGTATAGAAATATGCACAAATGTTCATTTGTGAATACGTGTGTGTGTGTGTAATGGTCTTTTAACCTAAGATGGAAATGAGATGGAACAAGATTGCGGGTGGATTTTTGAGAAATGCAACAAAAATGACAGGTTGCCACATTTTTTAGATTTCTATTCCCGTAACACAAAAGCATGCGAGGATCCTTTAAAACAGAAAAATATCCCATGGCTTTCATAACATCCAAACGATATGTTCCAAAGTGATTGAGTGATATATCCCTCTACCAAAAAGTAAACAGAAAAAATAGTCAGGAGAGATGGAATGTGCACACAAAATGTTCAGATTGTTTGTGGGTATTTTTATGAGTACCTCTCCTCCTATAATCAATAACAGGGAATCTTGAAATTGCAAAGTAGTGAGGTCTTTGCTTATGGTAAGGGCAGAGTCTGCTATTCCCACTGTATTCAGTTAGTCACAGTGCTTCCATATTTGAACATGTTGTTCCATGTAGTTTTCAGAGGAGCTGACAGTATGCTGGTGAGGGAAAATGCTAACAAATAGCATAATAACATCTAGGGTATGCTTTAGCAAAGATTACATCTGTCTGAAATTAAAATAATTTTGACTCCGATTCCAAATGCACCCTCTTGTGATATGGGGGGAGCTATTATTTTCAATGGGACTGATGATGGTAAAACTTGATGAAGAAAGCTGGCTGGAATGTTCACAACTGTGTGTATATACATGAGAGAAGATCAAGTATCCATTAAGTATAGCCAAGTTTTAGCACAGATGATTGAAAACATGTCGGTTAAACTTGGAAAATATTAAAACAAAGCACTTACTTGCATTTCACCAGGTTTTGTTTTGTCATCCCTGTTCCCAACCCCCACTCCTCAGCCTGTTTGTTTTTTGAAAGGTCTCTTCAAATAATTTTTAAATCATGGTTTATGGAAACCAAGAGAGACAGCCACTGTATTGAAATTTCTTCTATTTATATCCTTGCAAAACACACGTTCCCAGAAATACTTCTTCCTTTCCTTTCTTTTCTCTTTCCTGAGAAGGAGTGTGCTCTGCTTTTTGTCTCTAAACATTCTTGTCAGATGCCCTGATCTGGACATTCATGTGCTTCTTGGGTGCAGAGGGTTCCTTATTCATTTGGATAAGAGGATCCAATATTCACTGGTGGGTTCAGATCCTGAATAATAGAAGATTTTGTAGGTGATGAAGGCGACATTCCTACATCCCTGATCATGTCCTAGATGAAGGAAACAATCACTATTCCTTACTTTTACAGTCTAGAAGGGTTACACTTTTGTTTGTTTGTTTGTTCCATTTAACATGCCTTTGGTGCCCATTTAATGGAGATCTCTTTCATTCCCTGTGGATATGAACACAGCTGGAGGAAGTAGAGCTGTGCCATAACTGCCCACCTCTTCCCTCTTCCAAACCTCACATGGCTTTACAGCACACTGGGAACTACTTAATTCAGTCCAGACAATGAAGTGCATTTGTAGGTAAGCTCAGCATAGACTTCACTCAGGTCTGTTGCTTGAGCATAAAGGGACAGGCACATCTGATCCTTGGCATATTTCTTTTGGGATTTCACCAATCACCCTTCCCTGTTATATGGAGTTGGCCTGTCTTCTGAATAATTCCAGGCATGGCCATGTCTATAGGCAGCTGGTAGCTGAGGGGGCTGAAGTGGAAATTTTAGCCTTAGATTTGAGGTGGGGAATTTTTATTTTTATTTTTGCCTTTTCCATGGAAAAATCTGACATTATTCCCAAAAGAATGTTAATACAGGTACTGGCACAACTTTATTCAAGTGAGTTGGTGTGTTTGGGCATTGGGGTGGATCCAATTATGGAAGTGGGTAGGCTTATCCATTCCAAATATTGGAGTCCTTGAGGAGCCTTGGAGAGGCCAATGTTTAAGGGCATTGGCCCAGCTCAGGAGCTCTCTAAAAGAAAGACTCATTTCCAAACGGCAGGCAAGGGGTATCACCCAGCAGTTCACATTGCAGTGTAACCCATCTTCTTAGCCATTCTCATCGTTTCCCCAACAGGTGGGCTGAGTGGGTCAGTGGTTGATATATGGGTCAACTGATTAATGGGATGCCATTCCCAATCAGGGCCAAAATTGCACGGGAACTATACTCAATAAACTTGTGGCCTTTTCTTTTCTAGAAGTATGTAATTTCTTTGCTTTGCCCTTCTCCACCCCATGACTCTCCCCTCACTCTTAGGGACACAAACAGATATAGTGCTCATAAAGGGAAACATTTACCACAGGAAACCTTTTGCATGTTCTCTCCCTCCATATCCATGTATACAATCACTCCAGAATCAAGTCAAGTAGATACACAAGTAGATTTTTATTTGGCTACTTTGAAGGTGCAATAGCAAAGTGCTTTCTTCTCCACTCACTCCTGCATAGACCCATTTTCCTCTTCTAGTTGCAGTAGTTCTCCAGCTCATAGAGGGAGCAGGTATTTTCACAGCATTGCTGCACAATTCCTCTTTTCATCTTCTGAAATTCCTGTGGTTGGAATGGCAGTGTTTCTACCTCATTCTGTAAAGGCCCGTTCACTACCATAGAAATAGAAGACACCATATTAATGCATCTTTGAAATTGGTTTGGTAGAGGTGGATATTAGTTTGGTAAAAGTAATATTTTGGGCTACAACTTCCAGAATTCCCTATCCAGCATTTCCATGGAGGATTCTGGGAGTTGCCACTCTAAATCCATGTAGTCATCATAAAATAGCAGGTGACTTGAAGTTACATATAGACCACCGTGGTAGTATTAAAGCAAACAAAAACACAATAAGTAAAGGAAAAAGATCTGCTTTGGCACACATTGCTGTAATTTTGGGTGCTGTTTTGATAAGCCTCCCTGCCCTATTGTGGAAACATAGTCAGGTGGGAAATTAGACTATTTTTCTCGTTTTCTTTGCTATTTCATGGTTGCACATATAAAGCATCTACTGAATGTAGAACATTAATTCTTGTGAGTATAGGTTGATAGATACCAGGTGACTAGAATCTGATGACTTTATGTATAGCACTGTTGAATTCTGAGATGTTTGAATCCAGGAGTGGGCAAAGAGCAGCCCTTGACTCCTTTGGCTTTTTTTTTTTTTACTCCTTTGAACTGCCCTTTTCCACCCCCCCCCCCCCCCCCGCCCCCAAAAGGTGAATTGCCTTTTCTGGAATACTCCAAGACTAGTAATTCCATTTTGAAATACATTGCAGCCTTCTTCTGCATTGTTTCAAACCAAAAGTACCAATTTTTCAAACCAGACAAAACCAGCAAAGGCTTCTAGTTGGTTTTAATTTTTAACTGTCCATGTGATCTCTGTATGGTCAGCAGAAGAAAACTGACCCCCCAGCCCTGCTTTAAATAGAGATGTTTTGCATCTTTTACATTCAAAACATATATTGTATCACTGAACATATCCCCCCTTCCCCCAGAAGTTAAGAATGGAAAACTTGAGTTACAGCAGGGGTGGGCATATGGGTATTATGCCATATGTTTGTGGCATAAAGGAAAGGGTTCTGTTCAAAACAAAGGGGTTAGGATGGAGCAACAAAGTATGCTAGTTCATCAAATAACATATCTAGTTAATTTCCTGACCACTGATAAAGCACCAGTGTGGGTTCTTTTTGCTTCATAGTGGCGGTGTGCCGTTTAGGGGCTGCACCGTCCCTGAGGAGCAAAAATGGGTGCCGGCAGACTGCCATTTCTTGGCAGTCTGTCCCGCCCCCAAGTTTCATACTCTTGGCTTCCAGGGGGAATTCTGGTTTGATCTGTTCAAGGACCCATTGGTTTATCTTTTAGGCTGTCTAAAGTATCCTCAGCACTCTTCTCCAGCACCACATCTCAAATGAATTGATTTTTTCCCCTATCCACTTTTTTCACTGTCCAGCTCTCATATGCATACATGGTGATGGGGAATACTATGGCTTGGACAATTCCAACTTTAGTACTCAGTTGTGTGTCTTTACTCTTCGGGATCTCATCTAGATATTTCACAGCTGCACTCTCATTCATAGTCTTATTTCTTGGCTTCAGTCGCCATTCTGATTGATGTTTGATCCTAGGTATAGGAACTTATTAACTATTTTGATTTCTTCATTGTCTAGGTTGAATTTGTGTATTTCTGCCATGGTTATTATTTTTGTTTTCTTTATGTTCAGCATTACACCTGTTTTTGCACTCTCATCTTTGACCTTCTTTGTAATTGTTCTAAGGCCCAGTACAGACTAGTGTGAAGCACCGGCCTGGGGCCAATTTTAGGGCTCAGGAGACCGGAGCATCCGCATGTTCCCGAGCCCTACCACACCATAATGGCTCACCTCTATCCACACAGGGGCTGCCATGATGATGTACGTGCGATGCAGCGTCCAAATGGTGCTGTGCCATGCGGACATCATCAGTGTGTGCAAGGGCACCAATGGCACCGCGCATGCGCCCTAAGAAGAACTCGCCAGGAACGGGTTCTTTTTAGAGCTCCCAGAGGCTGCACCATTTGGTTGCTGTGGCCTCCATGTGGTGCAGAAAGCAGCGGCGTCTCGGTGCTCCTTTCTCCCCATTTGTATTCCCCCTAAGTTTGTGATGTTTTCTGCTAGTAATATAGAGTCATCCGCATATCTAGAATTGTTGATGCTCCTTCCTCCTATCTTCACTCTTTCTTCCTCTGAGTCTAAACATGCTATTAATTGAGATTATTTGTATAACACAGACTGCATCAGAGAACCTACCTTTATTCACCATATTTTGAAAGAGGAAATGTTGTATAGACTTTTCCCCTGCTGAAAACTTTACCCTCATTTGTAGTGAGACTTGCCTGGTGGAATCTGACATCAGGCTTTCTAGCTGCCTAATTAAACTTTTTGCCTTGTTGAAGATGGTTAAGTTAAGTTTTGTACATCATATTTGCTGCATGGCATTGTACACTGATATTTGCTGCATCTTCAGTATCAGACATGGTTCAAAGGCAGGGTGTTTTTGGATCTTTCAACAGAACATTCAAAAGTGTAAAGATGTCACTTGTAAGCTAAACTAAAATGATTTCCTCCCTGGGTCAGTAGAACATTTATATAGTAAGTGATGGCTAGAGATGGAAATACTATTTATAATTATTTTTTTAATATAAATTATTTTTGCCATGTTTGGGGAGACCAGAGAGTTTTGTGCTATTTACTCCTGGTATATGATGTTCTAAAGTGTTGTATAGGAATTACATTGGGACCTCTGGAACTGTGAGCTCTGATTTCAAGTGACTGCAAATAATAAGATAATTAAATGTCACTGATGTGAATATACTCAATTCAGTTTGTCCATGTTCAAGTCACCACCATTTAATAATATGGGATGCAGTGAACCATGTTTTATCCTATCTGCAGAAGACCCTGAAATAGACCCGAAGGGCCCACTGTATTCTGCAGAGAAAAACATGTGGATGTTTTTTCTGTGCTGAAAAACAGTTTTTTCACTTTTTACAAAAGTGTATTTCTCAGCAGAATAATTCCTCTGCCATACTTCACAGTGTTCGAATAAAAGGAGAATACTACACATAAATATTCATTTTCTCTCATAGGCATATATACACTATAATTACTCTGATTAATACCATTCTTACATGCAAGGATGTAATAGTTGAAGATTCACATCCCAGGTACAGGAACTCTTTAACTATTTCAATTTCTTCATTACTGAAAGCCATTCAGTAACTAATTCAATGATCTTCCTATTGCAGTTGAATTTATGTCCATATTTTAAGTTGGATAACTAATCATGTTATTTCCAAGTGGACATTGATAAGAATCCTGCCACCAGAAGCAAGGCCGCTCCCAGATATGGCCTACAACATTTTGTTGCCTGGGGTACAGGACAAGAAGGTGCTATCTCCCAGTTCCACATGCAGAAACTAGATAAATTATACTTCAGTGTCCTCTGTCACATCTGAGACAACAAGTTTGTGTAGGAAGCCAAGCACAGGGTGTGTGATATACATCTCTATCTTCCAACAGGCAGGGAATAACAAGGGTGCAGCTATTGGGATGCAAAATGAGTACATTGCCCCCTCCCCATTAATAATCCTACACCTCACACCGTGTTTCAGTTCTCAAATTCTAGTATTGCAGAGACGAAGACATTGAACATTGTCCACACCTAGAACTCTTACATCTGCTGTGTTTGCATTCTCTTTATAACTCTCCCTGGCTTTTCTCCCTTTGGATGCCTAAACTCTATTTCTAAATGCTCAAGTGAAGTGTTAAACTGCTGAAATGCAAGAAATTTGGGCACTGATGGAAATTTTCATTTAAAGATGCAAAATTCTTATTTGAGTGCAATGTCCTCATTTCCCCACACCTCAAAGCTACACACTTGCTGAGGGATCACTTGGCCACTTTTCATCTTTTTTCAGATAAATATATATCCCATGGACATTCCACTCATTTCAAACTGTCATTTTTACATGTGAAATAATCATGAATTGGGAAACAGAAGTAGGCAAAGGAGAAATTTAATTTTCAAATGTTCCGAAGTATTATTTGAAGAGCATCTTAGTACTCCTTACCTTATTTTGGAGGTACTATGGTACTTACCATCATGTTAAAATAGTTTCCTTGGGGAGGAAGCCCATTATTTTCTGTCCCATTGTTTATATAAATACTGGAATCAACCCCCTCCCCAACAAGATTCTCTACTTCTAAACATATGAGGTCAGTGCAGAAGTGATAGAGTGGAACTGTGTTATTTAAGATGTCAGAAAATTACCTAGGGGCTGTTCGATGTTCCGTCGTGTTTTGGGAGAATAGTAGAAGCCTCGTTCTCCACATACCAGGTAGAGGGCCTCCACTAGATGAGAGCCACATAGATGCTGATTGGGAATAGCACGACTAATGGTAGGAGCTGAAACAGCAATCAAAACAAGGAGAGGCAAAGAACTGATCCAGAGAGTCATGCTGATATGAGACCTTCAAAGAGATGGTGGAATAGAGAAAGGGGATGTTAGAAAGGAGAGGCAGCAGCTAGACATTTTTGAATATTAAAAATATCTTAAGGTTGAACTATCCCAGGTCTTATCTTTTTTTTCCTCCTTAATAAATCAAACACTTAATGGTAAAACACTAGTGGCAACTAGATTCTGATCTTGTTTAGCACATTGGAGACAACTCCCCATGCCATTTTTCAAAGCTGCTACACATAAACATATATACAACATTTTGCATATACACTTCAATGCAATGCTTGGCATATACATGGCTCCAACTGTACACATGGCAGAAACCTGAGGTTTTCATAGCCTACCACTGTATGGCTTATGAATTGTTGAAAACAAAACATACATTTACTGCCACCCAGATATCAAAGGATCCTTATTTGTTATTGAAATGCTACAGGGTTGGGATGCCACTTTTCAGCTCAGTGCAGCCTTGGACAAGCTGCATCAGCACATTGCTAGAAAACCTGAAGTGATGTTATATCATTTCTTATTCTTATTTGGGCTGATTCAGTTACATTTTCTCACAATTTGAGGTGGTAAGAAAGGAGCAAAAGACTCCAACTCCCATATTTGGGGTTGGTTTTAAAGTGTTTGGAATCATCCACTGGTTTTAGGGCTTTGTGGAGGGCCCTGTGGATTAGGGCATGCAACATATGGGCCTGGGATCACATGCAGCTTCAGGGCCATGCATTTCCCACCACTGCAATATATGGACAGATAAGTGAGACATCTACAAATCATTATGGATAGTGTACAAACACATAATCCAAGATCTTACATGGCTATGCATAGTGTAAGGGTTCAGCATGTGGAACTCTTTTACATCTTTCCTATCACTAACCCAAGAACTCATCATGTCCCTACAATACACCCGTCCGACCAACCATTCCAGGGCTGGTGTAGAACAGTTGTTGCTGTGTGCCTTCAGGTTGCTTCCAGTTTATGGTGATCCTATCACAGGGTTTTCTTGGCATGATTTGTTCAGGGGGATTGACGTTGCCACCCTTTGAGGCTGAATGTGTGTGATTTGCCTAAGGTCACCCAGTGAGTTTCTATGGCCAAATGAGAATTTGAACCCTGGTCTCCAGAATCATAGTTCAATGCCTAAAATAGTACACCACATTGTCTCTGTTTGGTGGAGAGAAGTGGGGATTGGGAAAGCATCTGGTTATGTTCTCATATGCAGACACAGACCAACCACATCTTCCACCAAGCTCCTTTAGAGTCATCCAGCGATCTCAGCAGAGGATGTTGGTGGCATAACGGATATGCTTTACACCCAGTGCAGATCGTTTTTTAAACATGCCCCCAATAAAATGGTGGAGGAAGTATTTTTTAAAAAATGATGCCTCTGTTCCTGTTGCCAACAGCATTCATCTCCTTGGCGGGGGGTGGGGATGGGGGGTTTCGTTGTCCCAAAGAGAGGAGCAGGAGCAGTGGGGGTGGTGATGGCGGGCAGAGTCCTCCACTTTACCAGCACCACTGCCATCCGTTTCCTCAGAAGGTTTCAGGACAAGCAGCAGCAGCAGCAGAGGGGTAGAGGACTGAGTCCTCCATGTTCCCACCACTGCTGTCAGCCATTTCTTCAGGGGGCTGAAGGAGTTGAGCAGAAGTGTTGGGAGGGGGGGGATAAGGACTCAGGTCTCTGTGTTCCCATAACCACCAACACTCATTTCCTGAAAGGCCACACTGGATGACACCACCCTCTATCACTCTATGGAATCCATACCCGCTGTACCTCTTAGTGTCACCCTGGATGTCATTTGTCTGCAGCTGGCTATGGGGACAGATGCTTCACTGATCTCCTTTGCTCTCCACTATCAATGGAAAGGCTACTGGAGCAACATGGTGAGTCCTGGAGGTGTGCCGCTTTGGTCATTGTGGGGGAAGGAAGGGAATACCAACTTCCACAACAACTTAAAAATGCATACTCAAGTGTAGGGTTGAATTATGCATTAACACAGTGTTCCCTAACTCTGGTCTTCCAGATGTTTTGGACTTCAGCTCCCAGAAGCTCCACCCAACTTGGTCAGTAGTCAGGAGTTCTGGAAGCTGAAGTTCAAAACACCTGGAGGGTCAATGTTTGGGAATCACTACAATAACAGAATACCAGACTCGGCTATGAAACTTAGCTTGTTAGGCTGTTCTGCTTTTCTAAGGATTCTCATTGGCAGCTAAGGGCAGAGATGTTCTGTGAGGACATAGAGTTCTCCCTTTCCTTCTCTGTAACCAATGGCAGAAGAGAGGAACCTTGTACATGTGTACCAACATGTTATGCCATTTGGCAGCCAACAGTTAACTATGTATTTTGAAAAACCTGGCTGTCTCCAAAGGTTACTCATAATTGCTATAACTGCTGCTTCTTTCCATATTTCAAAAATCTTTGAGGTGCTTCTTTGCCTCCTCCAGGCTTAGGATAAACTGACAGTCATCTCGGAAATTTTAACAAGTTGTGTGGTGAGATAACTGGGGTTCTGTTTGGTGATTCTACTTTGGAATATGTGGATCCAGCCTGAAAAGGATACCCAACAGCACTCCATCAACGTAACGCTTCAGCAGGGCTTCGATTTTTGACTTCTGAAGTTTAAATCCAACCCAAGCACAAAACACTAGTTTTATAAAGTAACACATCTGGTGTTGCATTTTTGAAGTAACCAGTAATCACTATTCATTACTTCTATATTAATCTACTACTTCTTATTAGTTCTTATTTTTAGTTTAATTATTTTTTTTAAAAAACATGAAAAATGGCCTAATTCACCCAATAGCATCCCAAGCAGTGCTTTTGAAATAATGAATAAGTGTTACTTGTTACATAGAAAGTAACAATGTTGTCAAACATTATGTTATTTTACAAAAAGACCACTGTTGTGCCCTCCTTAACTTCAAAAAGTAACATATTAGAAGTAACACTTTGACTTGGTAATACATTACTTGCACATTCTGCACCCAAGTCTGTCTTCAACACTGCATAAAGTAAGAAATACTGGAGAAATCATACTTACCTGACCAAGATAATGGTGAGGAAAGGTTTGATGTTTGGAGAGAGATGAAAAGGAATGAGTGACTTCTGCCTCTTCACCTTTTCATATTTATAACCCTCTGAGTGATCCCAGTGACATAAGATTTGGTCAGAGCCCTACCTTTGTCCAGGCCCAAATTTCTGCTGGCTGAGCATATTAAGTCTTCCAGTTTTAACTGTAGGGAAAAATAGATGCAACACTTTGCAGTTTCCATCTCATTACATTAGCAATCTGTATTTGCTTCACAGAAACCCTCCCTTGAGTCGCTGTGACCCTTTTAGCTGGAGGGATAATGGGGTTATTAAAGCACCATGATTACACTAATGCTGGGCAATAGTCAATGTTGCGATTGGGATGGCCATCAAGATGTTACTCCTAGCAGCTGTTTCTGAAGAGCAGAATTAAGGGAAAATAAACATGTTAACATGTTAAGCTAATTTCACTCCTGCTGGGTAACTGGTGATGGAAGAAAGCTGTTGACAAGACACTGCTGTACCCAGGTGTTAAATAGGAAAGAAAACACTTCATTAAAGCAAAGGATAACTGAGGCCACATTTCCTGCCTATGTGAAGCAAAAAGAAGCAGCTTTGGAGATCTAAGGCCCCATACTGACAGGCCAAAATAAAGCTGCTTCGGGTCACTTTGGAAGTATGCTGTTTAAATGATGCACGCATCCTAAGAGGCCAGAAGCCACACCAAAGCCACAATCCAGTCCTAAGGATTGGAGTGCAGCTTTGGCACAGCTTCCAGACTCTTAGGATACATGCATCATTTAAACAGTATACCTCCAAAGGGACCCAAAGCAGCTTTATTTTGGCCTGTCTATATGGGGCCTAAGATATATAAGATATCCTCATATAAGCAAAACAATATTGCCTCTGATCCTGGAAGTTGCCATAATGTAAAACTATGTTACTGCTTCGTTTCATGTAGCACACAAGAAAAAATAATTTATGTACTTATTTATAGGGATTATGAACACCCACTCATGGTCCAAAAAGTATGCAAAGTTATGAATAAAAACAACAAGGAGTCCTGTGACACCTTAAAGATATCACGTGTTTTATTTGGCCTAAGCTTTCATGGATCCCAGTCAAGTCCTGTTGAATGCATCTGAATCATAGAAGTGCATCTGATGCTACCCGTCTATAAATTATCCAGGGGCTGAAACAACTCTCTAAGATGTGGTGGTCTTGAATACAAAAGAGGAGTGTACAAAATTATGCATGGAGATTGTTATTTCTCCTCTCATAAAATGAGAACCCAGGGTCATTCACTAAAGTTGAATGATGAGAGATTCAGAACAGATAAAAGGAACCACTTCTTCACACAATACATAGCAAAACTGTACAGTTCAGAACCACAATGTATAGTTTGTCTGTCAACGTGTGGCCCTTCATCACTACACAGTTATAATGCTACAATTCCACTTTAACTGCCATGAGAATATCGTATGAAATACTGGGTTTGTAGATAAGGGAAAAGCACTTAGAAATTTCAGCCAGAGAATAGTCTCACAATAGCCTTGCCAGACAACACAATCCAGGACTCAATAAAGTCATAGCAGCTACAATGTGATCAAGGTACTATAACTCAAGGTACTATAATTGTCACGTGCAAAGAGACCCCAGGGCAACTTTAAAAGGAGTCATATTAAGGAAGTAGGTTATCCATGTTTACCAGTCATAACAGTTATATGTGGACTCCCTTAATACTGGTCACAAGGGAACAAAAGTAGGAATGGCTTTTGCTTTCTTGTCCTGCTTGTGATTTCTCATAGGAGCTCATATATGCCAATGTGAGGGACAAGATGGTGCTGGAGTAAGATAGGCCTTTGATCTGATCCAGCAAGTCACTACTTCTCTTCTTATGCTCTCAAGTACCAGAGAAGTGGCAGGGTTTTCTTCCACATTTTTAATTTGGATATTTAATGTCTTTTTTTCTTTCTTTTAAAGAAATAAAACAGAAAAAATAGAAGGAAGGAAGGAAGGCAGGCAGGCAGGCAGGCAGGCGATATGAACAAGGTCTAGACACATACATTGATTGAGGCTGACCAAGTAATTTCCAAAAAAATTCCTTCCTTGAACTTTCTTGAGACCAGGCTTCAAATGCCCACCCAGCCTTAGAAACCCATTGGGTGGCCTTGGGAAAGTCACACTCTCTCAGTCTCAGACGAATGGAAAGGCAAACCCCCCCCCCCCCCGAACAAATCTTGCCAAGAAAACTGCATGATAGGTTCACCTTAGGGTCTCCAGAAGTTGGAAATGGTTTGAAGGTACAAAGGAAAAACAGCAACCCTACATTTAGGACATAATCCTATACACATTTACATTTGAATGCAACTTGGTGTTGTTAGTAGGACTTTGACATCAACATGTATAGGATTGTATTGGTAGGGTTGCAAGCTGTCGGCCAAGACAGCAAAGATGGCAGGGGAAAGCTGTTGCAAGGGACGATGTAAGATAGCCAAAGCAGCCGATGGGGGAAACTGCAGAGCTTTAGAGGGCTGCATCCTACCTCAATGTTTTTAAAACAGGGGAGGGAATTGTATGGGCCTCCAGCTGCATCTCCCAGCAGCCCTAGCTAAAAGAGGTAGTGGTAAGTAATGCTGGGATCTGCAGTTCAAAAACAGTTCGAGGACCACATAATCCCCACTCCTGTTTTAAAGAGTCACAGTTTTTTTTAAAGGGCAGGATTTATGGCTTAACAATTAGCAGTGTGCTCATGTTGCATGTTGCATGAAGATCTCAAACTATTATTTACCTTTCCATTTCCTTGGTACTGGTCAGGTTGAAAACAATGAGAACAGCAACATTAGTAACAACAACAACATCTTAAAGCAATAAAAATTTACAGTAATTCATGAAAAGTGATACAAGGAATGTTGTTAACATTCAAAGTTCTAAAGTTGTTTTAGTCTGACAAAAGTAGAACAAAGTTGCAAAATTTAGTTTATTTTCTGGCTTACTCAACAAGTTCCCTGGCCCTACTCTAGGACTCACTTTCTGGACCCAACATAGCAACAAAGCCCTGAACTATTTGGTTGCAGGGTAGCAATCTTATTTTTACAATTGTTTCCAAAACACATGGTCATGAAAGAGAGCTTGAAATTTTGAACATAATATAAACCATCAGTTCAGTTGTTTTGACCATAAGCTATTACAATCTCCAAATACAAAAAGGAATAAAAATCAAAGTACATTTATAATGAGCTTCCCTCAAACAAAGAAGAAAACTATATGGGTTTAAATGTTTAGTCAACATCACTTACGTCACCACCAAACACAAAATTAGACTCCCCTCTTCACTCCTTCTGGCTAACCAGATTTTTCTGTTCAAATTTGTAATGGGCATGGCTCTATGGGCAGTCTTTGTGTGATAATATCAGTAGAACAAACTACTTCAGAGACATTTCCCTTAGGGTCTGTTTACAGGATCCAAGGCTGCCAAGTAAGGAGTTATGAAGGGTTCCTTGTTTTGGGGTTATTGCTTCCAGTCAATAACAACAAAGTGACCTCTAATTAGTCATCGAGGAATAATAATCACTCCACTGGCTGCCTATTAGTTTCCAGGCACAGTACAAGGTGTTGGTCATTACCTCTAAAGCCCTCCATGGCTTGGGCCCAACCTATTTAAGGGATTGCCTCCTTCTGTACAATCCACCCCATACCCTCAGATCCTCTGGGAGGAATTTGTTGCAGTCCACAAAGACCAGATTGACTGCGACCTCCCAGAGGACTTTTTCTGCGACCGCTCCCACTTTATGGAATGGCCTGCTGGACGAGATCTGTCAAATTGCCAACCTAGAGAGCATCAAGAAAGCTGCCAAGATGGATCTTTTCCGGCAGGCCTTCCTGGAATAGAACCCGGCCACGTAAAGATCCCCCCACAGTCATACACAAGTGAAGACTCTACCCACCGTTATTCTGTTATTGTATTATTGTTTTTAGATTTTATTGTCTATAATTTTAATGGATAGAATTGTTTAATCCTTTTTAAGGCGGGGTGGAAATTGTATATATTGTTGTATTTTTTAAAGGTTGTACGCCACTTTGATTGTGGTAACAAAAAGCGGGATATAAATTAAAGTTTTATTTATTATTTATTTTATTTATAATTAGATTACTATCAGTTTTAGTTAATTCTATCTCCTTCATCTCCCAAGTGAAAGAAGTAGAACTGGAGCAGAGAAAATGTAGAAAAGATATCTCTGGAACACATTTGCCAGAATACATGGTGGGTGAAGACATTCTCACACATGCCAGGAGAGGGTTTTTTTCCAGTCAGTCCTCATTCCTTCCTTGCTGTTGTATCTGAGATCTTCCAAAAGAGGGAGGATAGGGAACCTGTGGTCCTCCAGACATTTGGGATTACAACGACCATAGTTCTTGTACATGCTGATTGGCATCTGGGGGCTGAAGTCCACTATATTTGTCCAGAATTGTCCTGCTCTTGCTAAAGACCGAAGCAGTATTTTCTCTAAAGTGAACAAGAAAGGGATAGTTTATATGGTGATATCGGATAATCATATACTTTGCTTTATCTTCTGATCTGTTTACTTTACCAAAGACTTAACAAGATCCAAAAGAGAGAAACAGTCCTCTGGGCAGTGGTGTCTGGTGCCCATTAGGTGTCATGGAGCAGAGGATATAGTTACTCAAGGTTAAAGTAAGGGGTTCACCGAGACAAATGTTCTGCCTATCACCCATTCTTACTTGACACCCAAGCATTTCTTTTTCTAGAAATTCAACACTTAGCTGTGAAGGTATTCTTTAATATCTATTTGAACCCTGTTAATAAATGCTGCATCCCACCAATTAGCAACATGTGATCAAGAAGTAAAAACAATGTACTTATGAATACATTTGCCAAGCATTTTCAAAAAATATACAGTTTTCTTTGCATTTTCAATAAAAGGTAAGAGCAACATAGGGTATCTCTTTCTCCACACATAGCCTGTTCCCTGCCCACTTGATAGGTGAAATTATATGAGCACCAGACCTTGGAAAAACTGTATTTTGGAATTACAGTTCCTAGAATTCATCAGACAGCTTGGTCAGTAGCCTCGCTGTTCAATAGTTGTATAAACTGTAATCCAAAAAAGGAACTTTTCCAAAGCTTATGACAGTGTTTGGCAAAAGGTATAGATTATATTTAAAAATATGGAGAACAAACTGAGAAAAAGAATGAGTATCTGAAATTAGTTCTCTTATCGTGTTAAGTCAGGCTAGCACAAATGAAACCAATCTCCCAGCTCTAATTTTAAATGCACCAATTCTTATTCATAGGAATGTTGTTTAGATCATTTCTTCAAAGTGTGTTTTTGTCACAATTCAGTTTGAAGAGGAAACATGAAGTCCTGATGCAAGCAAAGAAACGGTCTTCTCCAGAATGCTCAACAGTTCTGGTAAATGTTGGGGTATTCTGTTTCCGGATTTCATGCCTTGTTACAGCTTGTTATGGTTGTTTCTATTCATGCATCCACTTGTACCTTAAATATACAGGGATTGTGGCTTTGGTTTGTTGCTGGTTAAAACAGATTTTAGCATTAATCCCAATGTATACATCTTTTCAGCTGTACTTTTCTCCTGCTTGAGGTAAGGTTAAGCTGTGTTGTGGACATGGTTTCCTTCCCATCCTCACACCCCTTTCATGAACCCAGCACTTCCCCTTCATGCTTCTCCAAAATAACAACATTCCTTGTTGAGCACATTTAATTTTTAATCAATAAATTTTATTCATTTAGTCATGTTGCTAAAGTGATGCAATGCTATACCGTTTCAGCCCTATAACAGTAAAAACTGGGGGGGGGGGGATGTTCAATATAGTAATAATAATAATAATGATAATAATAATACATTTTATTTATATACCGCCTTTCCAACAGATTAAAGCGATTTACAAAAATGCATAAACAATTACATGAATAATTACATAATAAACAACTATAAATTCACCCCCTTACCTTAACTAAAAACAGTTAAATTAATCAAAATACAGTTAACATCAAAAAACAGTTCAATTAATTGCATTCAAATATATAAAGATATACCCTCCCCTTCCAGCCAAATGGACTGGCCCTTGCCCCCCCCCCCAAAGGCGTGACACCCCCACCAGTGGCGGGCCTACCACAGCAGGCACCCAGCCTTTATCCCCATCCCAAGGGGAACAGGTGTTCCTGGCTGGGTACCTGGGTCCTGGTCCTGACAGGAAGCAGTCGGAGGCCAGCAGTCCACCAGGTGAGATGGAGCATGCAGGTAGCAAGCAGGAAGTCCACACAGCAGCAGGAGGTACTACACATCTCTTTTCAGGGGTGGCCTGTTGTTCTCTCCTCTTCCCCCACTTTCTGCTGGAAGTAGCTAGAAATGTAATGAGGGAATGAAGGTGAGAGGAAACTGCCCATAGTAAAGGCTATACTCCCATTCAACACATCATCAGTGTGGCTGCACAGAGGTACATGGGGAAGAACCAAGACAATGGAAGCAGATGACTGACATTCTTCCTATCCTGTACTGAAAACTACCTGGACAAGAAAAACAAAGCAAAACACCAAACCCTGCCATTGATTTTAAAACTTGCAGCTAGTAGAGGAAATCTGTGAGAAAAAGACCAGGACAGGAGGAATGTCATATAAATAATAATAATAAAACTTTTATTTATATACCGCCCTTCCTGAGATCAGGGCGGTTTACAACATAAAGCAAGCAAATAACAATTTAAAAACAGTAACATCTTCACAATCAATATAAAAACAAGACAAAACAAAAGCCCCCGTTAGCCAATCCTCTTGCAGAGTACAAGGAGTACAAGGAGGCCTGCTAGGACTGTGATTGGGGGAATGCGATCTTAAACAGAAAGGTTTTAACATCCTTTCTGAATTGGGCCAGGGAGGTGGCCGAGCGGAGCTCTGAGGGCAGCGTGTTCCAAAGGACCGGGGCAGCGATGGAGAAAGACTTCCTCGTGGTAGAGGTAAGCCTGGCCCCTGGCACCCTAAGGAGTTGCTGCCCAGATGTTCTGAGGGTGCGGGACGGAATGTACGGGGAGAGGCGGTCCTTCAGGTATCCTGGGCCCAAGCCATTTAGGGCTTTATAGGTCATCACCAACACCTTATATTGCGCCTGGAAGCGAATAGGCAGCCAATGCAGATTTTGGAGCACCGGTGTTATGTGGCTGGCCCTGGAAGTACCAGTGACCAGCCTGGCTGCCATATTTTGTACCATTTGTAGCTTCTGGGTTTGGTATAAGGGTTGCCCCATGTAGAGTGCATTGCAGAAGTCCAATCTTGAGGTTACCAGAGCATGTACAACAGTTTCAAGGTCCCTCTGGGCCAGGTATGGGCGCAGCTGGCGAATAAGCCGAAACTGATAACAGGCGTTCTTGACCGTCACATTCACCTGGGCAGTCAGGTGAAGCGACGAGTCAAGAAGCACCCCCAGACTGCGCACAGAGTCCTTCACAGGGAGCGTGACCCTGTTCAGGACAGGTGGAACTACCGCCATTCCCGGACCAGGGATATTATCTAACTGTTCCAGTTTGGCAGGTATAGTCCCAATTAATCCTCTGTCATCCCACTTTTTCAGATGCTTCTAAAATGTCCCAGTTTCTCTCCTCCTCCCCCCACTATCCCCTTTGTCCTCAGCTGATTTTAGCTGCTGCAAACTGAGTCCAAATTGCAAAAGTAGTTTGCACTCAACTAATTCTGCAGAAGAAGGAAGGAAGGAGTGGAAATGAGTGGCATCTTGTCCCTCTCTAAGAACTCAGGCAAAAGCAAACTGCTGCAGCCTCTCCTCGCTTGTGTCTTCTTCTTCATTAATGACTTACCATCTAGGCCAGACTCTGAAGTTGTCTGGCCAAAGGTTTTCATCTGCAAAATATTGGTAGGTGTGCATTGTGGTCTACTAACCATTGACACTTGCCCAGCACTGACAGAGAGGCAATGATGGCAGCAAGCTAGATGAGCGGCCCATTTGATTTGATGCAGGAAAGATCCGTCATGCCTTTTCCAAGCAGAGCTTTCTCACTCAGATTCCATGGTGATGTGTGATGCCTCCTCCTCCTCCTCCTTTTCTCCCCCCTTGAAAAGATCCATAATAGAGCATGTGGGTGAAGGAACATTTTGCCTTGGCCCACACAATGATCCCAGCACTCGTTGGTAAATGGCACGTGGGTGATTCTCACAAAGCCTCTCCTAGCGTCATGCCAGAGCATACTCCCTCCCTACCCCAAGTTAATCTCGGGTGCAACTATTATTACTCCACCCAAAGTTTTGGCTTCATTATTTATTGCAGCATCCTCCTTTTCAGCCCCCTGGCTTTAAAATAAAGCAGGGAGAGAAAATGCATGGGCTGAACAAATTAAGGTCCTGGGTTCAATCCATGGCATCTCTTCTCATTTAAAGATTCCAGGCGGCAGTGTTGGGGAAATCCATTGCCTTGCTCTTATGATAGGCAACAGTTCATGGAAGTGCTGTGTGTTTTGATTTCATGCCTTCCAACTTGGCAGGTACAGTCCAGGTTAATCTGCCATCCTGCAGCAGATCTTGGAGGACATCAGAGACTGAGACCCTAATAAGATGGAAAGTACAGACTTTATTTTCCAGCTGGCTGTGTCCCAAGGGAATCTTTTCCAAAGCTTGAGCCACGATTGCCCTGGGACAATATCTTTTATACATCAGCAATAAACAGGGGTGGCCTCAACATTTGGCCTATGCATTCTATTCTGCAATTGGTTATTCACTTAGCCCCAGCCCATTACTCTACACAATTTCCTGATCCAATTTTACACAGTATAGAATAATAGAATCTGAAGTCAAAGGCTTTCATGGCTGGCATCCATGTTTTTTTGTGGGTTTTCTGGGCTATGTGGCCATGTTCTAGAAGATTTTCTTCCTGACGTTTCACCGGCAGCTGTGGTTGGCATCTTCAGAGCATGTTTGTCTAGAAAAAGTGGGTCTATGCTGTGTGAGCCTGGGAATGCAGGAGTGAATCATAGAATCGTAGAGTTGGAAGAGACCACAAGGGCCATCCAGTCCAACCCCATCCTGCCATGCAGGAAATCACAATTAAAGCATCCCCGACAGATAGCCAGCCAGCCTCTGTTTAAGACGTCCAATGAAGGAGACTCCACTACACTCCGAGGAAGGAGTTTGTCCCACTGTCGAACAGCCCTTACTGTCAGGATGTTCCTCCTAATGTTGAGGTGGAATCTCTTCTCCTGGAGCTTGCATCCATTGTTCTGGGTCCTGTTCTCTGGAGCAGCAGAAAACAAGCTTGCTCCCTCCTCAATATGACATCCCTTCAAATATTTAAACAGGGCTATCATATCCCCTCTTAACCTTTTCTTCTCCAGGCTAAACATTAAGCTCATTAAGTCGTTCCTCATAGGGCATGGTTTCAAGACTCTTCACCATTTTAGTTGCCCTCCTTTGGACACGCTCCAGTTTCTCAACATCCTTTTTGAATTGTGTCCAG
>NC_056522.1:268798199-268856439 GCF_019175285.1 Sceloporus undulatus
AAAACTGGAGTTACAGCAGGGGTGGGCATAGGGTATTATGCCATATGTTTGTGGCATAAAGGAAAGGGTTCTGTTCAAAACAAGGGGTTAGGATGGAGCAACAAAGTATGCCGTTCTCAAATAACATATCTAGTTAATTTCCTGACCACTGATTAAAGCACCAAGTGTGGGTTCTTTTTGCTTCCTAGTGGCGGTGTTGCCGTTAGGGGCTGCACCGTCCCTGAGGAGCAAAAATGGGTGCCGCGCGACTGCCATTCTTGGCAGTTGTTCCCGCCCCAAGTTTCATACTCTTGGCTTCCAGGGGGAATTCTGGTTTGATCTGTTTCAAGGACCCATTGTTTATCTTTTAGGCTGTCTAACGATCCTCAGCCCTCTTCTCCAGCACCACATCTCAAATGAATTGATTTTTTCCCCTATCCACTTTTTTCACTGTCCAGCTCTCCTATGGCATACATGGTGATGGGGAATACTATGGCTTGGACAATTACACTTTAGTACTCAGTTGTGTGTCTTTACTCTTCGTGATCTCATCTAGATATTTCACAGCTGCACTCTCATTCATAGTCTTATTTCTTGGCTTCGTCGCCATTCTGATTGATGTTTGCTCTCGGTATAGGAACTTATTAACATTTTGATTTCTTCATTGTCTAGGTTGATTTGTGTATTTCTGCCAAGGTTATTATTTTTGTTTTCTTTATGTTCAGCATTACACCTGTTTTTGCACTCTCATCTTGCCTTCTTTGTAATTGTTCTAAGGCCAGTACAGACTAGATGTGAAGCACCGGCCTGGGCCATTTTGGGCTCAGGAGACCGGGAGCATCCCATGTTCCCGAGCCCCTACACACCATAATGGCTCACCTCTTCCACACAGGGGCTGCCATGTGATGTACGTGCGATGCAGCGTCCCAATGGGTGCTGTGCCATGCGGCATCAGCAGTGTGTGCAAGGGCACCAATGGCACCGCGCATGGCCCCCTAAGAAAGAACTCGCCAGGAACGGGTTCTTTTTAGAGCTCCCAGAGGCTGCACCATTTGGTTGCTGTGGCCTCCATGTGGTGCAGAAAGCAGCGGCGTCCGGTGCTCCTTTCTCCCCATTTGTATTCCCCTAAGTTTGTGATGTTTTCTGCTAGTCATATAGAGTCATCCGCCATATCTAGAATGTTGATGCTCCTTCCTCCTATCTTCACTCTTTCTTCCTCTGAGTCTAAACATGCTTTAATTGAGATTATTTGTATACACAGATGCATCCAGCGAACCTACCTTTTCACCATATTTTGAAAGAGGAAATGTTGTATAGACTTTCCCCTGCTGAAAACTTTACCCTCATTTGTAGTGAGACTTGCCTGGTGGAATCTGACATCAGGCTTTCTAGCTGCCTATTCAAACTTTTTTGCCTTGTTGAAGCTGGTTAAGTTAGTTTGTACATCATATTTTCTGCATGGCAATTGTACACTGATATTGCTGCATTCTTCATACAGACATGGTTCAAAGGCAGGGTGTTTTTGGATCTTTCAACAGCAACATTCAAAAGTGTAAAGATGTCACTTGTAAGCTAAAACTAAAAATGATTTCCTCCCTGGTCAGTAGAACATTTATATAGTAAGTGATGGCTGAGATGGAAATACTATTTATAATTATTTTTTTAATATAAATATTTTTGCCATGTTTGGGGGAGACCCGAGAGTTTTGTGCTATTTACCCCTGGTATATGATGTCAAAGTGTTGCTATAGGAATTACATTGGGACCTCGGAAACGTGGCTCTGATTTCAAGTGACTGCAATAAAAGATAATTAAATGTCACTGATGTGAATATACTCAATTCAGTTTGTCCATGTTCAGTCACCACCATTTAATAATATGGGACTGCATGAACCATGTTTTATCCTATCTGCAGAAGACCCTGAAATAGACCCGAAGGGCCCACTGTCTTCTGCAGAGAAAAACATGTGGATGTTTTTTCTGTGCTGAAAAACAGTTTTTTCACTTTTTACCAAAGTGTATTTCTCAGCAGAATAATTCCCTCTGCCATATTCACAGTGTTCGAATAAAAGGAGAATACTACACATAAATATTCATTTTTCTCTCATAGGCATATATACACTATAATTACTCTGATTAATACCATTCTTACAGCAGGATTGTAATAGTTGAAGATCACATCCCCGGTACAGGAACTCTTAACTATTTCAATTTCTTCATTACTGAAAACCATTCAGTAACTAATTCAATGATCTTCCTATTGCAGTTGAATTTTGTCCTATTTTAAGTTGGATACACATCATGTTTCCAAGTGGACATTGATAAAGAATCCTGCCACCAGAAGCAAGGCCGCTCCCAGATATGGCCTACAACCATTTTGTTGCCGGGGTACAGGACAAGAAGTGCTATCTCCCAGTTCCACATGCCGAAACAGAAAATTATACTTCAGTGTCCTCTGTCACATTGAGAAACAAGTTTGTGTAGGAAGCCAAGCACAGGGTGTGTGATATACATCTCTATCTTCCAACAGGCAGGGAATAACAAGGGTGCAGCTATGGGATGCAAAATGAGTACATTGCCCCCTCCCCATTAATAATCCTACACCTCACACCATGTTTCAGTTCTCAAATTCTAGTATTGCAGAGACGAAGACATTGAACATTGTCCACACCTAGAACTCTTACATCTGCTGGTGTTTGCATTCTCTTATAACTCTCCCTGCCTTTCTCCCTTGGATGCCTAAACTCTATTTCTAAATGCTCAAGGAAGGTTTAAACTGCGTGAAATGCAAGAAATTTGGGCACTGATGGAAATTTTCATTTAAAGATGCAAAATTCTTATTTGAGTGCAATGTCCATTTCCCCACACCTAAAGCTACACCTTGCTGAGGGATCACTTGGCCACTTTTCATCTTTTTTCAGATAAATATATATCCCATGGACATTCCACTCATTTCAAACTGTCATTTTTACATGGAAATATCATGAATTGGGAAACAGAAGTAGGCAAAGGAGAAATTTAATTTTCAAATGTTCCGAAGTATTATTTGAGAGCATCTTAGTACTCCTTACCTTATTTGGAGGTTCCATGGTACTTACCATCCATGTTAAAATAGTTTCCTTGGGGGGAGGAAGCCCATTATTTTCTGTCCATTGTTTATATAAATACTGGAATCAACCCCCTCCCCAAAAGATTCTCTACTTCTCCAACATATGAGGTCAGTGCAGAAGTGATAGAGTGGAACTGTGTATTTAAGATGTCAGAAAATTACTAGGGGCTGTTCGATTTCCGTCGTGTTTTGGGAGAATAGTAGAAGCCTCGTTCTCCACTACCAGGTAGAGGGCCTCCACTAGATGAGACGCACATAGATCGATGGGAATAGCACGACTAGGTAGGAGCTGAAACAGCAATCAAAACAAGGAGAGGCAAAGAAACTGATCAGGAGCATGCTGATATATATGAGACCTTCAAGAGATGGTGGAATAGAGAAAGGGGATGTTAGAAAGGAGAGGCAGCAGCTAGACATTTTTGAATATAAAAATATCTAAGGTTGAACTATCCCAGGTCTTATCTTTTTTTTCCTCCTAATAAATCAAACACTTAATGGTTAACACACTAGTGGCAACAGATTCTGATCTTGTAGCACATTGGAGACAACTCCCCATGCCATTTTTCAAAGCTGCTACACAAACATATATACAACATTTTGCTTACACTCAATGCAATGCTTGGCATATACATGGCTCCAACTGTACACATGGCAGAAACCTGAGGTTTCATAGCCCCTCCACTGTATGGCTTTGAATTGTTGAAAACAAAAACATACTTTACTGCCACCCAGATATCAAAGGATCCTTATTTGTTATTGAATGGCTACCAGGGTTGGGGAGCCACTTTTCAGCTCAGTGCAGCCTGGACAGCGTGCATCAGCACATTGCTGAGAAAACCTGAAGTGATGTTATATCCATTTCTTATTGTATTGGGCTGATTCAGTTACATTTTCTCACAATTTGGGTTGTTAAGAAAGGAGTAAAAGACTCCAACTCCCCATATTGGGGTTGGTTTTAAGTGTTTTGGAATCATCCACTGGTTTAGGGCTTGTGGAGGCCCTGGATTAGGGCATGCAACATATGGGCCTGGGATCAATGCAGCTTCAGGGCCATGCTTTCCCACCACTCGCAATATATGGACAGATAAGTGAGACTCTACAATCATAGGATGTGTACAAACCACATAAACCAAGATCTTACATGCTATGCATGTGTAAGGTTCAGCATGTGGAACTTTTACATCTTTCCTATCACTAACCCAAAGAACTCATCATGTCCCTACAATCACCCGTCCGACCAACCATTCCAGGGCTGGTGTAGAACAGTTGTGCCTGTTGCCTTCCGTGCTTCCAGTTTATGGTGATCCTCTCACAGGTTTTCTTGGCATGATTTGTTCAGGGGATTGACGTTGCCACCCTTTGAGGCTGAATGTGTGTGATTTGCCTAAGGTCACCCAGTGAGTTCTCTGGCCAAATGAGAATTGACACCTGGTCTCCAGAATCATAGTTCATGCCTAAAATAGTACACCACATTGTCTCTGTTTGGTGGAGGAAGTGGGGATTGGGAAAGCATTTGTTTAGTTCTCATATGCAGACACAGACCAACCACATCTTCCACCAAGTCCTTTAGAGTCATCCAGCGATCTCAGCAGAGGATGTTGGTGGCCTAACGGTAGCTTTACACCCAGTGCAGATCGTTTTTTAAACATGCCCCCCATAAAATGGTGGAGGAAGTATTTTTTAAAAAATGATGCCTCTGTTCCTGTTGCCACACAGCCTTCATCTCCTTGGCGGGGGGTGGGGATGGGGGGTTTCGTTGTCCCAAAGAGGGAGCAGGAGCGTGGGGTGGTGGGATGGCGGGCAGAGTCCTCCACTTTACCAGCACCACTGCCATCCGTTTCCTCAGAAGGTTCAGCAGGACAAGCAGCAGCAGCACAGGGGTAGAGGACTGAGTCCTCCATGTTCCCACCACTGCTGTCAGCCATTTCTTCAGGGGGCTGAAGGAGTTGAGCAGAAGTGTTGGGAGGGGGGGGATAAGGACTCGGTCTCTGTGTTCCCAAACCACCCACACTCATTTCCTGAAGGCCACACTGGATGACACCACCCTCTATCACTTATGGAATCCATACCCGCTGTACCTCTTCGTGTCACCCTGGATGTCATTTGTTCTGCAGCTGGCTATGGGGACAGATGCTTCACTGCATCCTTTGCTCTCCTCAATGGAAAGGCACTGAGCAACATGGTGAGTCCTGGAGGTGTGCCGCTTTGGTCATGTGGGGGAAGGAAGGGATACCAACTTCCACAACAACTTAAAAAGCCTACTCCAGTGTAGGGTTGAATTATGCATAACACAGTGTTCCCTAACTCTGGTCTTCCAGATGTTTTGGACTTCAGCTCCCAGAAGCTCCACCCAACTTGGTCAGTAGTCAGGAGTTCTGGAAGCTGAAGTTCAAAACACCTGGAGGGTCAATGTTTGGGCAATCACTACAATAACAGAATACCAGACTCGGCTATGAAACTTAGCTTGTTAGGCTGTTCTGCTTTCTAAGGATTCTCATTGGCAGCTAAGGGCAGAGATGTCTGGAGGACATAGAGTTCTCCCTTTCCTTCTCTGTAACCAATGGCGAAGAGAGGAACCTGTACATGGTGTACCAACATGTTATGCCATTTGGCAGCCAAAGTTAACTATGTATTTGAAAAACCTGGCTGTCTCCAAAGGTTACTCATAATTGCTATAACTGCTGCTTCTTTCCATATTTCAAAAATCTTTGAGGTGCTTCTTTGCCTCCTCCAGGCTTAGGATAAACTGACAGTCATCTCGGAAATTTTAACAAGTTGTTGGTGAGATAACTGGGTTCTGTTTGGTGATTCTACTTTGGAATATGTGGATCCAGCCTGAAAAGGATACCCCAACAGCACTCCCTCAACGTAACGCTTCAGCAGGGCTTCGATTTTTGACTTCTGAAGTTTAAATCCAACCCAAGCACAAACACAGTTTTATAAAGTAAACACATCTGGTGTTGCATTTTTGAAGTAACCAGTAATAACTATTCATTACTTCATATTAATCTACCACTTCTTATTGTTCTTATTTTTAGTTTAATTATTTTTTAAAAAAACATGAAAATGGCCCTAATTCACCCAATAGCATCCCAAGCAGTGCTTTTGAAATAATGAATAAGTGTTACTTGTTACATAGAAAGTAACATGTTGTCAAATATTATGTTATTTTACAAAAGACCACTGTTGTGCCCTCCTTAACTTCAAAAAGTAACATATTAGAAGTAACACTTTGACTTGGTAATACATTACTTGCACATTCTGCACCCAAGTCTGTCTTCAACACTGCATAAAGTAAGAAATACTGGAGAAATCATACTACCTGACCAAGTAAATGGTGAGGCAAGGTTTGATGTTTGGAGAGAATGAAAAGGAATGAGTGACTTCCGCCTCTTCACCTTTCATATTATAACCCCCTCTGAGTGATCCCAGTGACATAAGATTGGTCAGAGCCCTACTTTGTCCAGGCCCAAATCTTCTGCTGGCTGAGCTTATTACGTCTTCCAGTTTTAACTGTAGGGAAAATAGATGCAACCCTTTGCAGTTCATCTCATTACATTAGCATCTGATTTGCTTCACAGAAACCCTCCCTTGAGTCGCGTGACCCTTTTAGCTGGGGATAATGGGGTTATTAAAGCCATGATTACCACTAATGGCTGGGCAATAGTTCAAGTTGCGATTGGGGATGGCCATCAGATGTTACTCCGCAGCTGTTCTGAAGAGCAGAATTAAGGAAAATAAACTGTAACATGTTAAGCTAATTTCACTCCTGCGGGTAACTGGTGATGGAAGAAAAAGCTGTTGACAAGACACTGCTGTACCCAGGTGTTAAATAGGAAAGAAAACACTCATTAAAGCAAAGGATAACTGAGGCCACATTTCCTGCCTATGTGAAGCAAAAAGAAGCCTTGGAGATCTAAGGCCCCATACTGACAGGCCAAAATAAAGCTGCTTCGGGTCACTTGGAGTATGCTTGATTTAAATGATGGATTGGAGTGCAGCTTTGGCGCAGCTTCCAGACTCTTAGGATACTGCATCATTTAAACTAGTATACCTGCCAAGGGACCCAAAGCAGCTTTATTTTGGCCTGTCTATATGGGGCCTAAGATATATAAGATATCCTCATATAAGCAAAACAATATTGCCTCTGATCCTGGAAGTTGCCATAATGTTAAACTATGTTACTGCTTCGTTTCATGTAGCACACAAGAAAATAATTTATGTACTTATTTATAGGGATTATGAACACCCACTCATGGTCCAAATTAGTGCAAGATATGATAAAACCAACCAGGAGTCCTGTGACACCTTAAAGATTCAGTATCAGTATTTTATTTGGCCTAAGCTTTCATGGATCCCAGTCAAGTCCTGTTGAATGCATCTGAATCATAGAGTGCATCTGATGCTACCCGTCTATAAATTATCCAGGGCGCTGAAAACAACTCTCTAAGATGTGTGGTCTTGAATACAAATAGGAGTGTACAAAATTATGCACGGAGATTGTTATTTCTCCTTCTCTCATAAAATGGAACCCAGGGTCATTCACTAAAGTTGAGTGTGAGAGATTCGAACAGATAAAAGGAACCACTTCTTCACCACATACATAGCAAAACTGTACAGTTCAGAACCACAACGTATAGTTTGTCTGTCACATGTGGCCCTTCATCATACACAGTTATAAATGCTACAATTCCACTTTAACTGCCATGAGTATCGTATGAAATACTGGGTTTGTAGACTAAGGGAAAAGCACTTAGAAATTTCAGCCAGAGAATAGTCTCACACAATGCCTTGCCAGACAACACATCCAGGACTCAATAAGTCATGCAGCTCAATGTGATCAAGGTACTATAACTCAAGGTACTATAATTGTCACGTGCAAGAGACCCCAGGGCAACTTTAAAAGGGAGTCATATTAAGGAAGTAGGTTATCCATGTTTACCAGTCATAACAGTTATATGTTGGACTCCCTTAATACTGGTCACAAGGACACAAAGAGGAATGGCTTTTGCTTTCTTGTCCTGCTTGTTATTTCTCATAGGAGCTCATATATGCCAATGTGAGGGACAAGATGGTGCTGGCGTAAGATGGCCTTTGATCTGATACCAGCAAGTCACATACTTCTCTTCTATTGCTCTAAGTACCAGAGAAGTGGCAGGGCTTTCTTCCACATTTTTATTTGGATATTAATGTCTTTTTTTCTTCTTTTAAAGAAATAAAACACGAAAAAATGAGGAAGGAAGGGGAAGGCAGGCAGGCAGCAGGCAGGCAGGCGCAGCAGGAAGGCAAGATATGAACAAGGTTAGACACATACATTGGTGAGGCTGACCAAGTAATTTCCAAAAAAATTCCTTCCTTGAACTTTCTTGAGACCAGGCATTAAATGCCCACCCAGGCTTAGAAACCCATTGGGTGGCCTTGGGAAGTCACACACTCTCTCAGTCTCAGACGGAATGGAAAGCAACCCCCCCCCCCCCCCGAACAAATCTTGCCAAGAAAACTGCATGATAGGTTCACCTTAGGGTCTCCAGAAGTTGGAAATGGTTTGAAGGTACAAAGGAAAACAAGCAACCCCACATTTAGGACATAATCCTATACACATTTACATTTGAATGCCACTTGGTGTTTTTAGTAGGACTTTGACATCAACATGGTATAGGATTGTATTGGTAGGGTTGCAAGCTGTCGGCCAAGACAGCAAAGTGGCAGGGGAAAGCTGTTGCAAGGGACGAATGTAAGATAGCCAAGCAGCCGATGGGGAAACTGCAGAGCTTTAGAGGGCTGCATCCTACCCAATGTTTTTAAAACAGGGGAGGGAATTGTTGGGCCTCAGCTGCATCTCCCAGCAGCCCTAGCTAAAAGAGGTGTTGTAAGTAATGCTGGGATCTGCAGTTCAAAAACAGTTCGAGGACCACATCATCCCACTCCTGTTTTTAAAGAGTACACAGTTTTTTTTAGGGCCGGATTTATGGCTTAACAATTAGCAGTGTGCTCATGTTGCATGTTGCTGAAGATCTCAAACTATTATTTACCTTTCATTTCCTTTGTACTGGTCAGGTTGAAAACAATGCGAACAGCAACAATAGTAACAACAACCACATCTTAAAGCAATAAAAATTACAGTAATTCATGAAACAGTGATACAAGAGTTTGTTAACATTCAAAGTTCTAAAGTGTTTAGTCTGACAAAAGTAGAACAAAGTTGCAAAATTTAGTTTATTTTCTGGCTTACTCAACAAGTTCCGCCCTACTCTAGGACTCACTTTCTGGACCAACATAACAACAAGCCCTGAACTATTGGTTGCAGGGTAGCAATCTTATTTTACAATTGTTTCCAAAACCACATGGTCATGAAAGAGAGCTTGAAATTTTGACATAATATAAACCATCAGTTCAGTTGTTTTGACCATAGCTATTACAATCTCCAAATACAAAAAAGATAAAAATCAAGTACATTATAATGGAGCTTCCCTCAAACAAAGAAGAAACTATATGGGTTTTAAAATGTTTAGTCAAACATCACTTACGTCACCACCAAACCAAAATTAGACTCCCCTCTTCACTCCTCTGGCTACCAGATTTTTCTGTTGAAATTTGTAATGGGCATGGCTCTATGGGCAGTCTTTGTGTGATAATATCAGTAGAACAAACTACTTTCAGCGACATTTCCCTTAGGGTCTGTTTACAGGATCCAAGGCTTGCCAAGTAAGGAGTTATGAGGTTCCTGTTTTGGGGTTATTGCTTCCAGTCAATAACAACAAGGTTACCTCTAATTAGTCATCGAGGATAATATCACTCCACTGGCTGCCTATTAGTTTCCAGGCACCAGTACAAGGTGTTGGTCATTACCTCTAAAGCCCTCCATGGCTTGGGCCCAACCTATTTAAGGGATGCCTCCTTCTGTACAAATCCACCCCATACCCTCAGATCCTCTGGGAGGAATTTGTTGCAGTCCACAAAGACCAGATTGACTGCGACTCCCAGAGGACTTTTTCTGCCGACCGCTCCCACTTTATGGAATGGCCTGCTGGACGAGATCCGTCAAATTGCCAACCTAGAGAGCATCAAGAAAGCTGCCAAGGATCTTTCCGGCAGGCCTTCCTGGAATAGAACCCGGCCACGCTAAAGATCCCCCACAGACATAACAAGTGAAGACTCTACCCACCGTATTCTGTTATTGTATTATTGTTTTTAGATTTTTTGTATAATTTTAATGGATAGAATGTTTAATCCTTTTTACGGCGGGGTGGAAAATGTATATATGTTGTATTTTTTAAAGGTTGTACACCACTTTGATTGTTGGTAACAAAACGCGGGATATAAATAAAGTTTTATTATTATTTATTTTATTTATAATTAGATTACTATCGTTTTAGTTAATCTATCTCCTCATCTCCCAAGTGAAAGAAGTCGAACCTGGAGCGAGAAAATGTGGAAAAGATTCTCTGGAACACATTTGCCAGAATACATGGTGGGTGAAGACATTCTCACCACATGCCAGGAGAGGGTTTTTTTCCAGTCAGTCCTCATTCCTTCCTTGCTGTTGTATCTGAGATTTCCAAAAGAGGGAGGATAGGAACCTGTGGTCCTCCGACATTTGGGCATTACAACGACCCATAGTTCTTGTACATGCTGATTGGCATCTGGGGGCTGAGTCCACATATTTGTCCAGAATTGTCCTGCTCTTGCTAAAGACCGAAGCAGTTTTCTCTAAGTGAACAAGAAAAGGGATAGTTTATATGGTGATATCGGAAATCATTATACTTTGCTTTATTCTTCTGATCTGTTTACTTTACCAAAGACTTAACAAGATCCAAAAGAGAGAGAAACAGTCCTCTGGGCAGTGGTGTCTGGTGCCCATTAGGTGTCATGAGCAGAGGATATAGTTACTCAAGGTTAAAGTAAGGGGTTCACCCGAGACAAATGTTCTGCCTATCACCCATTCTTACTTGAACCCAAGCATTTCTTTTTCTAGAAATTCAACACTTAGCTTGAAGGTATTCTTTAATATCTATTTGAACCCTGTTAATAAATGCTATCCCACCAATTAGCAACATGTGATCAAGAAGTAAAAACATGTACTTTGAATACATTTGCCAAGCATTTTCAAAAATATACAGTTTTCTTTGCATTTTCAATAAAAGGTAAGAGCACATAGGGTATCTCTTTCTCCACACATAGCCTGTTCCCTGCCCACTTGATAGGTGAAATTTATGGCACCCGACCTTGGAAAACTGTATTTTGGAATACAGCTCCTAGAATTCATCAGACAGCTTGGTCAGTAGCCTCGCTGTTCAATAGTTGTATAAACTGTAATCCAAAAAAGGAACTTTTCAAAGCTTATGACAGTGTTTGGCAAAAAGGTATAGATTATATTTAAAATATGGAGAACAAACTGAGAAAAAGAATGAGTATCTGAAATTGTTCTCTTATCGTGTTAAGTCAGGCTAGCACAAATGAAACCAATCTCCCAGCTCTAATTTTAAATGCACCAATTCTTATTCATAGGAATGTTGTTTAGATCATTTTCTTCAAAGTGTGTTTTTGTCCACAATTCAGTTTGAGAGGAAACATGCAAGCCAAAGAAACGGTCTTCTCCAGAATGCTCAACAGTTCTGGTAAATGTTGGGGTATTTGTTTCCGGATTTCATGCCTTGTTACACGCTTGTTATGGTTGTTTCTATTCATGCATCCACTTACCTTAAATATACAGGGATTGTGGCTTTGGTTGTGTGGTTAAAAACAGATTTTGCATTATCCCAATGTATACATCTTTTCAGCTGTACTTTTCTCCTGCTTGAGGTAAGGTTAAGCTGTGTTGTGGACATGGTTTCCTTCCCATCCTCACACCCCTTTCATGAACCCAGCACTTCCCCTTCATGCTTCTCCAAGTAACAACATTCCTTGTGAGCACATTTAATTTTAATCAATAAATTTATTATTTATATTTAGTCATGTTGCTAAAGTGATGCCATGCTATCCGTTTCAGCCCTATAACAGTAAAAACTGGGGGGGGGGGGGAATGTTCAATATAGTAAATAATAATAATGATAATAATAATACATTTTATTTATATACCGCCTTTCCAACAGATTAGCGATTTACAAAAATGCATAAACAATTACATGATAATACATAATAAACAACTATAAATTCACCCCCTTACCTAACCTAAAAACAGTTAAATTAATCAAAATACAGTTAACTCAAAAAAACAGTTCAATTAATTGCATTCAAATATATAAAGATATACCCTCCCTTCCAGCCAAATGGACTGGGCCCTGCCCCCCCCCCAAAGGCGTGACACCCCCACCAGTGGCGGGCCTACCACAGCAGGCACCCAGCCTTATCTCCCATCCCAAGGGAACAGGTGTTCCTGGCTGGGTACCTGGGTCCTGGTCCTGACAGGAAGCAGTCGGAGGCCAGCAGTCCACCAGGTGAGATGGAGCATGCAGGTATGCAAGCAGGGAGTCCCACACAGCAGCAGAAGGACTACACATCTCTTTTCAGGGGTGGCCTGTTGTTCTCTCCTCTTCCCCCACTTTCCTGATAGCTCGAGTAGCTAAATGTAATGAGGGAATGAAGGTGAGAGGAAACTGCCCATAGCAAAGGCTATACTCCCATTCAACACATATCAGTGTGGCTGCACAGGGTACATGGGGAAGAACCAAGACAATGAAGCAGATGACTGACATTCTTCCTATCCTGTACTGAAAACTACTGGACAAGAAAAACAAGCAAAACACCAAACCCTGCCATTGATTTTAACTTGCAGCTAGTGAGGAAATCTGGGAAAAAAGACCAGGACACGGAGGAATGTCATATAAATAATAATAATAAACTTATTTATATACCGCCCTTCCTGAGATCCGGCGGTTTTCAACATAAAGCAAGCAAATAACAATTTAAAAACATAGTAACATCTCACAATCAATATAAAAACAAAGACAAAAACAAAAGCCCCCGTTAGCCAATCCTCTTGCAGAGTACAAGGAGTACAAGGAGGCCTGCTAGGACTGTGATTGGGGGAATGCGATCTTAAACGAAAGGTTTTAACATCCTTTCTGAATTGGGCCAGGGAGGTGGCCGAGCGGGAGCTCTGAGGGCAGCGTGTTCCAAAGGACCGGGGCAGCGATGGGAAAAGACTTCCTCTGGTAGAGGTAAGCCTGGCCCCTGGCACCCTAAGGAGTTGCTGCCCAGATGTTCTGAGGGTGCGGGACGAATGTACGGGGAGAGGGCGGTCCTTCAGGTATCCTGGGCCCAGCCATTTAGGGCTTTATAGGTCATCACCCCACCTTATTTGCACCCGGAAGCAAATAGGCACGCCAATGCAGATCTTGGAGCACCGGTGTTATGTGGCTGGCCCTGGAAGTACCAGTGACCAGCCTGGCTGCCATATTTTGTTACCATTGTTAGCTTCCGGGTTTGGTTTAAGGGTTTGCCCATGTAGAGTGCATTGCAGAAGTCCAATCTCGAGGTTACCCGACATGTACAACAGTTTCAAGGTCCCTCTGGGCCAGGTATGGGCGCCGCTGGCGAATAAGCCGAAGCTGATAACAGGCATTCTTGACCGTCACATTCACCTGAGCTGTCAGGTGAAGCGACGGTCAAGAAGCCACCCCCAGACTGCGCACGAGTCCTTCACAGGGAGCGGACCCCGTTCAGGACAGGTGGAACTACCGCCATTCCCGGACCGGGGAACCTATCACAAGTACCTCCGTTTTCTCTGGATTCAATTTGAGTCGGTTTTCCCTCATCCAGCCCATTACTGACTCCAGGCACCCACGAGAGGAGAGACGCCAACCTCGGTCACTGCATCAGTCGGAGACATAGAGAAAATGATTTGGTGTCATCAGCGTACTGATAACCCCGCGCCCCCATGCCCCAGATGATCTCTCCCAGCGGTTTCCTGTAAATGTTAATGCATGGGAGACAGAATGGCTCCTTGAGGACCCCAGTTTTAAGGGCCCGCTCGTTGGACACACGTCTCCCAGCTGCACCCTCTGGGACCTCCCAGAGAGGTAGGACCGGAACCACTGGAGCCAGTGCCCCCGATTCCCACCTCTGCTAGGCGCCCCAGAGGATACCATGGTCTATGGCAGGGGTAGGCAACCTGCGGCCCGCGGGCCGAATGCGGCCCGGCAAGGCCTTGGGACTGGCCCCCGGCCTGTCCTGCCACCGATTGCCGCTGGGGCCTTTGGGGGGCAATTGTCTATAGAAGCCTCAGAAACATGCATTTATCTTAACATTTTTTAAAAAAATCAGCCATTTTTTCACGTATCCTCCATTTTTTTAAAAACGTGTCTTCCATTTGAAAATGTTGTCCTACATTTGTCCTGGTTTATTTATATATTTTTTTTTTAACAAAATGTTTAATTATTTATTTTTTGGCTTTGGCCCCCCAGTTGTCTGAGGGACAGCAACCGCCCCCGGCTCAAAAAGGTGCCTACCCCTGGTCTATGGTATCGAAAGCCGCTGAGATGTCCAAGAGCACCAACAGGGACACGCTTCCCCTGTCAATGCCCAGTGAATATACAGTGATCCCTTCCCTTGCGGTGGGGATCTGTTCCGGATCCCCCCCCCCCATGTATGGGAAATTCCACGTATGCTCGAGCCCCATTAAGGATAATGGGGCTCATGCCCGCAGTGGTGTGCTATGGGCATGCGCATGATTGTTTTTTTCTAGCGCACAGCGCCGCTTCTTCCAATGCAGCTTCCAGCATATGCTGGTAAACTGTGTAAGGCATCCTCACATATGATGTGGGTACACTGTATATATATTTTAATCCCCAATAAGTACAGCAATATTTCCCACCGAATCCCAAGGCTTTGGGCCAGTTTGGAGGTGTCCATAGGCATGCTTTGCAAACATGGAATGGTGGGTAATGGTGTGGGTGATAAAGATTTCCTAGGGAGTACAGATTCATGGAATGGGTATTGCTCATCTAACAAAAATGAAGCTGAAAGTTGAAATGTTTTGTCCTCATTTTGAGCTGCTGTTGTTTTAATCTTAATATGAAAGACACAATGCAGTTTAGCTCATTCTCTTGCAAAACAATGATGTAGAGAACTCCATCTCACCAAAGCAATGTTTGTTAAAACACGTTACACAGACACACAGCTGTAGGAGCAGCCCAATCCTATTCAGATGTACTCAGAAATAAAATTGCTGTCCTCTAGCTGGGACTTTCTGAAACAGCAAAATAGGAAGCATCCAGTATCCCTTCTGCCCTGCCCCCCACCCCACATATTGTGAGGTAATACTGTACTTGATATAGCAAGTGGGAAAAGAGAGTGTGTGAACTTCTCTTCCAAAGAACAAGAGTTAAAGTGCAGTAGCTGCATTCCACATCCCTTCTTGGAACATTTAAACCAGAGGTGGAATCATGCAGTCCTCCAGATGTGGTTCTCTTGGGGAAGGGGAAGAGAGTGCAGAGAGGAGCTGTTCCTGAAGGTCTTCATCTAAGAGCAGTTCATTGAACCTCCTATTTCACTACATGAAGAACAAGAAGGAGGAACAAATCACTAAATCCACAGGACACTTGGCTCATGGGCAGGATGGCTTTATGGGTCATCACATACGTCCAGATCTTGGAGAAGGAATACCTTTGCTGCATGTTGGGCTCCCTCCACTATGGGAAATCCATGCACAACAAAGCCAATGAAATCAGGTAATGTGGCCACACCCACCACATGTTAGTTTCCCACTAATGAGCAAATATCTAGTGAGATGTTTGCCTCAGTCCATGGACCACAACTTTTGTAGTGTGAGATGGTGACAGCTCTTGAATCCTGATAGCTGTGAATTTGAAAGGTGAAGGGCAGACAGAAAACAGGCTTTGGGAAGGAAATCCAGTATCAACCTGTCCACATGCCCATAAAAAATAATTTTAAATGGTTCTGTTTCATAATGTATGCACATGCATGCAGATGTGTTGTACAATGGAATAATTCAGTCTTCATAAAAGTCTCTCCCACATTAAATGATTATAGCACTATAATCTCAACTGCTATGGTTGCATGTTGCAGAATCCTAAAATCTGTAGTTTGATGAGGTGCTAAAATTCTCTGGCATAGAAATCTAAAATACTTCATGAAAAAACAACTCCCAGGATTCCATAGGGTTTAGCCATGTGGATTCAAAGAGCTATAATTGTCTAAAAACAATGACAATCAATCACTGCACTGTCAAAAGATGATGAAGAAAAGGCAGGACATGATTCTTCTCTGACAGTTGTCCTTAGATTTTTGTCACTGAAGCCTTTGCTATCCTAGCTTTGTCCAGCAACAGAAAAATCTCTTGATTTTTAGCCTATATGTCAGCTGGTAAAGGCACAGGAAAAAATTAGCAGCACAGATTTTCTGCTCTTCACATGTTCAGTCTGCTGTTACTGGACAGGAGAGAAAAATTGATGCTTGGGCTGAGTTTGGAGGCTTGTCTTCCCCACCTCCTGATGGTTAATCTGGGATGTAGGTGGGATAAGAATTCTGCACACACAAACACAATTTTCCTTCACTTCCCAAATTTTTAGCATTGAAGGGCGTGAGAGCTTGAAAACCGTTCACAACTCTACACCTTTCACATTTGCAGTGTCTTTGGTAACTTTGTTGGCCCCTTTTCTTTGGATATCTTCATTGTATTTCTGAAAGCTCAACTTAAGTTTCAAGTGACTGCAATGCTAGAGATTTGGAGACAAAAGGAACATTTCATTGGGAATGCAGAATTCTTATTCTGTAAAGCAAGCCCCCCCCCCCCACTTCCCCCCCTAAAGCTATGTTCCTGTGGTTAAACCAGATTATTTATTTATTTTTCATTGTACTCTTCCTCTAATGAGTTTAGAACATTACACACAGTCTGTACTTTTATCTTCACAATAATTACATGAAGTTGGTTAGCACTGCAGTGGCAGCTGGAGACTCCCATGCAGTGGGCCAATGAATCTCTTCTGAATTTTACAGGAATTAACTTGAGGATTAGCCTTGAGTACATTAGATAGTTCCTTTAAAAGTTCAGATAAAAACTTTGAGTGGATTCAGCAGCCCACACAGATATGGAAGCCACCAATTGTAAAGTTGTTGTCATTGTGTGCCTTCAAGTCATTTTTGATGCATGGCAACCCTAAGGTGACTCTGTTAGGGGGCTAATTGGGCAAGGTTTGTTCAGTGGAGGTTCAGCATTGTCCTTATCTTAGGCTGAGAGAGTGTGATTTGCCCAAGGTCACACAATGGTTTCTATGGCCAAGTGATATTCAAAATCTGATCTCCAGAGCTGCAGTCCAATGCTCAAACCACTAAACCATGTTGGCCCTTAACTGTAAAGTAAGGCTAAGCTATAAGTGAGCTTCATGGGTAAGCAGAGATTTAACCTAAGTCTCCCCAGACCAAATCTGACATGTTATAGACTACACCCTCTTGGAAGTTTTTCATTTCCAATCGTTTTATGCTCTGTATAAACTGTCAGTGCAAAAGCAGTAACACAATAAGATTGGGGTCAATGAGTGCATGGGTCACCATCATCTGGGAGCCAGGCTTGCTCCCTAAACCATTTGCTCAAAAACAAAACAAAGCAAGTGCCATGCCAAAATAAAAATCTAACCAAAGAAATAACAAATAAACACTAGACTTTAAAAATGTGTCATTTCCTCTTAAAGCTAAGGAACATGTGGTTCTCCAGATGATGTTGGACTGCATCTCCCATCGTTCCTCTCCATGTACAATACTGATCAGGGCTGGTGTGAATGGGAATATAGCAACATCTGGAGAGCAATCGATCTTCCAACTCTGATTTAAAGAGCAACAGTTTATTTTTAGAATAGGAAAAAGTATGACTTGAACTATCAGACTCTTTCACTCTCTCCTCCCCTCAGTGTATACACATATATGGGGGTATTAATTAAAAATGGTTAAAAGCATCTAAACTGGGGGGAAAAGTTGTTCTTTTTTAAATTCTATTTTTCTGGCATTGACAGTAAATAAGATACTAAAACAGACATTGGCACTCACCATAGAAAGGCATTTCTGTTGTTTCTGTGAGAATCAATGATTATCCTTTTTAAGTGTATTTATTTCTCATGTTACCTCATGAGGATATATGGTCAGAGCCCATGCCTACAATTACATAAACAGATATGAGGGCAGGGATTCCCCCCCCCCCAACTATTTAAAGAGGAGTGAACAACTTCCAGAGGTCCATGGGCTAAAGACCCTACCACCAGTTCTCAGGTGATCTCCACAATTCACCCCCACTTCTTCCCATTTTTTTAAACTTTAAAAAGTTCCTGTGTGTCATCTAAAGGCTGTAGAGAAGGATTTCCAAACAATGTTAGGCCCATTAGTATTTTGTCACCAATGCCAGATGTGACTAAGTGAACTGTCTTATGTTAGATCAGCTTGCAAAAGCACATAATCATAATGAAATTGCCTTCCCATGTTTTCTGGATGGTATGACAGGACTTTCTTGAAAAATATGTGGATATAGGGATGGTTAGAAGCTACTGGCAGAATAGTAAACCTGCCTTTACACCTCTTTCCTTGATCTTTCTTAGAAGATGTTCCAGGTCTGTGAGAAACAAAATGGTTCCCAATTGGCAAAGGGGTCAGACAAGGCTGCATCTTATCACCCTATCTGTTCAACTTATATGCAGAGCAAATTCTAAGAAAAGCAGGCTTGGACACAAAAGGAGGAGGAGTGAAAATAAGAGGAAGGAATATCAACAATCTAAGATGTATAGATGGCACCATAATACTAGCAGAAAACCTCACAGACCTGGAACATCTTCTAAGAAAGATCAAGGAAAGAGGTGTAAAGGCAGGTTTACTATGGAACATAAAGAAATCAAAAATAATGACCATGGAGAATCTACACAAATTCAACCTAGACAATGAAGAAATAGAAATAGTAAAACAATTGTCATACCTGGGATCAAACATGGATAGGAATGGAGACTGCAGCCAGGATATCAGAAGAAAATTAAGAATGTAAAGAATTGTATATCTTTACATCCTAAAATGTAAAAATATACAACTGAGCACAAAAGGTAGAATCATACAAGCCATTGTTTTTCCTATTGCCATGTGTGGATGCGAAAACTGGACAGTAAAGAAAGAAGATTGGAAGAAAAGCAATTCATTCACGATGTGGTGGTGGTGAAGAGTGCTAAGGATTCTGTGGACAGCCAAAAAGACAAACAAATAGATCCTACAGCATATCAAGCCAGAAATCTCCCTAGAGGCCAAGATGACACAACTGAGTTTGTCATACTTTTGACACATCATGAGAAGACACACCTCATTGTAAAAAAGAATAATGCTAGGAAAGGTGGAGGGAAGCAGAAAGAGAAAAAGATGAATAGATGCTGTTTGGGAGGTCATAGGTACGAGTTTATAGAAATTAAGCAGAGCAGTGGAGGATAGGGAGTCTTGGAGATGGCTCATCCACAGGGTTGCCATGGGTTGAGATCCATTTGAGGGCAGATAACAACAACAAAGCCTGGAGGACCATCAACAAGGGCTTAGAAGTTGCATCTAGCCCTAAGCTGAATTTGTGAACCCCGAAGTTGGACGTCAGAATTATTTTTCATACTGATATGACCTATGAATACCCTGTGGACAATGCTATGTGGCAGAAGCTAACTAATTGCCCTTGCTTGTACAAACATGTATCGGGACATGAACTCTAGAGGCACTTTCTGGATCCTCACTTGTCCAAATAAATTAGCCAAGTAAGGAGAAAGTTTCTATTCATCCAGGTTTTCTTTTAGAAAGAAGCAAAGTCATTTGTTATTCTCTGCAACTGTAGAATTCCCTTTGATTGTGTGAACAAATCTGAAGTTTAACAGATGCAACCTCAAGGCAGCTGTTGATATAAACACACCCTTTGCCTTTGGCTCAGAGTCAGCAATGGCTCAGAATTTCCCTAGAACTTCAGCTGTCGAAGGGGAAAGATTCTCCAGAAGTCTTCCATCCCCTCACCCCAATTGATGGTGTTGATTTATCTAGCTGAGCTGTGTTTGAATGACTGTAGCCACAATGCCCTTTGTTTCTGGTGCTCTGTCAAGGATCTTTCTAATTTGACATACAGTTTTATCCAAAAGCCCGCAAAGTTAAGACAGCACTTACAAAAACATGTGAGTTGTTGGGGTAATCTGAGGTAAACTATTGGAGACACATGGATGACATGCATGGTGATGTCTTGTAGATGGCAGTTCACTGAGGTTAGTTAAGTCAACCACTGGGTAGTAGTGAAATATTATTGTGGGTATTTATGTAGCCCCAGTGGTTGATAGGTCTGACACCATCCTAGAACAGAAAAAATACCTCATTCTGTCATAAGCAAGACAGGGTGAAAGGACCAACAGCAGAAGACATGGTCAAAAACAGGCTCATGGTTAGAAGGCAAGTTCAAATTCATGCTGAGGTTTTGGTAAGATTTCAAGAGATATATATAGAACCCAGTATGAATAATTGATGTGAGAGCATGTGAATACATAAACGTTTTGATGTAAAGAAGTGCAGTTGACTCTTTCCTAGCCTACCTACCCAGAAGTGAGGGGCTGCTTGTCTCTGAAATCACATTACCACCTTTTCCTGGCATCATTCCTGTGCAGCTAAGTTTTTCTCACTTCTTACATTAATACATAGAGAGATCTTGTAGTACCTTTGAGAAAGCATGAACTTCTGTAGACTTCAGTCTACATCCTCAGTCTACTTCCTCAGATGCATATCTCTACACCCTCACTCTCTCTCTCTTTTAAAATATACATGTGATCACCCTAAATCATTTCCCTGCAACTATGACTATTTTTTCTTTTCTGGGTTAGTTCAGTAAATCAGTTAAATAACTGGATTCTAAAGCATTTTCAGTCCTCTTTGTTGGTTTCATTTCTCTGCATCTGTTTTTAATTCATTAACAGAACAGAAGGTAATTTTAAACACTGGAGTTGAAATCCTACTGGTGTCTTATGCCAGAGTAGCCAGGGCTTTTTTTGGTGTTGCACAAGAAGGCATACAGTACCTCTGTGTGCAATTGTCTTTCCTAGGTGCTTGGTCACAGCCTCACATGGTCACATGGCTCCAAGAGGCACTATGGCGCAGCCTTCATGCTGCCACATAGATACTGCTTTTATCCTCCTAGCTGACCCTCCTGAATCACTGCCTCCTGTCTGCCTGCCAATTGCTACTGAACCAACAGACCCAGTTCACCTCAAGTTTCTCCCCAACTACCTCTCACAAAAGCAGAAACTGTTCTTCCCAAACCTGACCTTGACATCCACATAAGTATGCAGGTAGACAGTTACACTCCACCAGATTCAGGTGGGATCTGTCAAGAAATTTAAGTAGAACTGTACAGGCCCATTTGGGTATTCTGCAATACACAAGGCCCACTGTTTCTCTGTGCCTTTCACATTGCATAATTATAATGTTATGATTCCATTTAATAGTCATGGTTGCATCCTATGGAATCCTGGGATTTGCAGTTTAGGAAATCTCAGAATTCTCAGGAAAGAAGCTCTAGTGCTTCATTAAGCTACAAAACCCAGGATTCCATAGGATGCTGCTGTGACAATTAAAGTGGAATCATAGTATTATAACTGTGTGGTGTTACAGGGCACTCTGCCTTTACCAAGCATTACCTGCAGACTGTACAGTAGCTGGCAATAATGATTGTCATGGTCTTCATATTATGATAAATTCTGCCACCTAATTTCTGCAAATCAAATACTGCTAAAAGCATAGTACCAGGCAGAGTTTAGACACAGACACTTTACTTTAAAAAACCCAAAAACTTACAACTCTCAAAATCCCCAAATCAAAATGGGCACTGAATTCTGGGAACAGTAGTCCAAAAAACAAACAAACAAACACAAGTTCAGCCCCCCCCCCCCCCAAGCTCTGTAGTTGAGGCTGGTTCCTTTCCTTTTCTGGTCAGGTGGGACTCTTAACCCATCTCGCCTTTGAGGTCTGTCTGAAACATTGTGCCCAGAGCCCATCTTCTGATAAAGATTATCACACAATAAATAATGCTGGGTTTTTAAAAAAGCCATTGTCTATTTCATTTCCTGTACAGCTTCACAGGCCTCTCTGCTTTTTAATTCCTTTATAGCAACCGCAGAGTGCCTGACTGAGTACTTTAATATGTTTTGGCATAGGAAGAGCTTTCCTAATATCACAGTCTTGATGGGAAGTATAGTGGCTAAGGATATAATGGCTATGCTCCCCTTTTTGCCCTTCCTGTTGCTATGCTGCTTCCGACAGCACCTATAATATAAAAAGGTGCCATATAAAAACAAGCCCTGAGATGTGCTCAACAGACAGAGTTCCAAGAGAACAGGAAGGGAGTGAGAGGAATAATGGCAATGTTAATAGTCTGGCACAGAATCAGGAGAAATGAAAATGATAAGACAGAATAGATCCAGCTCTTAAATGCAAGAGGGACAAAATAACTATCAGAGCCTCCCTCCATATGTAACTATGCTGGCTGGGAAGGACAGTTCTAACCCAACATAACTGGTGGAACCCATCTTGGAGGACAGGTACATTACCCTACGTAGAACAGAAGCACAATGCTGGTATGGAGGGAGCTGTTGCAGTTGTAAATTGCAGATCTGCCTCTGCCTCTGCTCAGATGCAAAAGACAAACAGGGATTTGTCTGTTTAAGAGGTGGGTAGAAGGGGCTGTTGTGACAGATGTACCCTGGACCTTTCTGTATTGTTGGCTCTACTACGTCAAACATGGCTACATTCAGTGACCACTATTGGTGTCCATGTTAGAGAGGCACTGAATTTACAGTGGTTTTAGCCTCGAAAAGAAACTATCCAAGGCAAGCCAAAGGAACCTTGGTGAGAAAGAAAACAGTGAGGATTACCGATTAAATATGAAAAAAAATCTTGCCTGAACTACTTTGCTTGTGTATATCTGCATGGTAGGGGGTTGAACTGGATCACTGGTTTGACCAGCAAGTTGCTGGTAAAGGGGCAGCAACACTGCCTGCTTAAAGAGCTGCCAGTCCTAAAACAGTGGTGTTTTGCATTGGTGTGGACAAAACAAAAACAAACAAACAAACAAAAACCATGGGAGACATATAATTTAATTTATATGCTGCCTTTCTCCCAGAAAAGGACTGAAGGTGGCTCATAGATAAAATATACAAGGGTGCTTTTCATATTCATGGGAAAAAAACAGTCCTGTTCTAGTTGTAGTGGTGCCTGGTGGCTCCCATGTCAGTGGAAATCCACTCTATGCTTTTGTCTGAACTTTAAGAGAACTATCCAAGGTACTGAACCCATTAGGAGGCTACAAAGAGAACTAGGTTTTATTTTGGGTGCATACCAAAAGGCTGTTCAGCACAAATTCTGGTTTGGGTTCAGTGCCACACTCTGACTTCTATAGTTGTTCTTAAATTTAAGATTGCTGAGAAAAGGGAAAAAATCAAAATATTTTACATGTCAGGAGTTTCCTGCTGAAACATACCTTAGCTTACATTTGATCATGCTTTAAACTTTGCATGACAGGAATTGATTAATCATGGAAAGACTCTGAGTGTTTGAAATATACAGTATTAAGCAAGGGTTGTATGGTGTCGAAGTGATACCTCCTCTGCTTATTCCTTAAAAGGTTCCTCAATCCACTGCATAGCATCAGGTAATAAGTCCTGCCTCACTTGGGAGAAATCCTTGAAAGTGAGTTGCAGAATTCTTCTGAAAAACACATGAATAGTCAGTTCGACCTAGGAATTCCATCTGCCTAGTTTTGGTACTTTTGTAAATTGCCTTGGGAAAAGGTAGGATATAAATAAAATAAAACATATAGATAAGAAATAAATGCCTTATCAGCCAGTTTACAATACAGATATGCCCCTGTACACATGGATATGCTAAACTGTGTTATAGCTTTGGAAGAGACCCTATGTTTTGCAGGGAGTTGATACTTCACTTAATCCCATTCAACATCAGTTAAGGGGAACCCAAGAACTGGACCAGAACTGGAATAATGGGAGCAACAATAGCTGCCTGGGATCCTGGAGAGACTCTTCCAGTAACATTTGGGATTGTTGGATCAAAATTTAAAATAGACCACATTGAATTAGTATTGACCAGACAATAAAATATTGGTATGATGCAGTATAAGGCAGGTTCTTTTTCAAAAGCAAAGGAGGCAGAGTTCTAGTTCATTTGTAATCCATATTTGTGTGGTTCTAGGACTGTATGAAATAGAACATGATGCAAGATATTTATTACTATTAATTTTAGGTTCCTCTTTATCTTCTCTTAGAATAGGCCATTTCAAATTTTTCACCCCAGGAGCTGATGTGAGAGGGCTGTAAGTTATTGAGTCACAAACTAAACCCATTTTAAAATTTTGTTTTTGTATCTAAACAAGACATTGGAGACTTCTGCACAGTTCTTTCACATTCTGCATGCTTGATTCTTCAGAAAGCTTCATATTTGTTGTAACCTGATGAAGGGCCAAAGAAGTTATGGATTTTACAGTCAAATTTAGAAACTAATGTGAACATGTGTGTTTGTTCTTTTTGTGATACTATTGACACTATACACTTTGCACAGACCTTTCAGCAGTCAAAATTAAGATCTAAGATCAAATGAAGATTGAAACCAGGATACATAGCCTGTCTTGAGGTGGACTGTAATAAGCATACTTATTTTGCAAAAGAATATTTGGTTTCTTGTTCTTAGGATTGTTGTTGTTGTTGTTGTGATATCTCAAAATATCAGGCTAAAATTGCCTGTGCTCAGGATGTATTTTGATGAGGCTTTACCATTTCCTGTTTGATGACCATGGGGAAAAATAAGGAAGGAAGAGAAATATGCAGCAAATAATTATATTAACTCAGCAGTTATGATATGTCATTGTCAGAGTTTGCTTTTCACCATATAGTTTTTTGAAGATTTCACCAGTCCTCTGAAGCACTGATGCCAGAGGACAGCTCTGTGGATTTCACAATGATAAGAGGGGGGAAAGGGGGCATAGTTCTTCATATGTAATTTCCTTTTCTTGGAAGAGTAGGATTTCCAGATACCCAAGGAGTGCCTTGTTATCACTCTGTAAGATTCCAAAGAAGTGGGTTTATATTCATGAATGCTCATGCAAAAATAAATATCAGTTAATCTTAAAGGTGCTGCTTCATTTCTGTTTTCCCCCTCCCCGCTTCTTACCTCCTTTTTGTGCTGCAAGAGACTAGCATGGCTACTTCTTTGAAAAGTAAGCATAACATAGATCCAAAACACATTGCATAAATAATCCAGTTTGAGAGCACTTTAACTGCCCTGGTTCAGTGCTAGGGAGTCCTGGGAATTGTAGTTTATTGTATCACCGAGCTGTCTCACAGGGAAGGTTAAACGTCTCACTAAACTACAACTGCCAGGATTCCCTAGCACTGAGCCAGGACAGTTAAATCGGTGTCAAACTGGATTATTTATGCAGTGTGGATTGGACCAAAGTGTACTATTATCTTCTACAAACCAAATAAAGCAATATAAGATTGACAATCTAATACATTAAAACAAATACAGCATATCCAAAACAGTATTTATGTATAATAAAACTGTCCACAATACATCAGTTTGTTGGCTTACATAAAGTTTGGACTCTTTCTTTAATTGCACTATATGAGAACTTCTTTGCTACTAGTCCCTAACTACTGATATTCTGCCTCCCTGTCTCCCTGAGCCCTTAATCTGGGGAAAGGAAGGCCCAAAAGCTCAATTTGTGACCCTTTGCAATGGGCAACTATGTGCACAGAAGATTCACCTATATGGACTGAAGATTGTGGTACCATAGATCAGGAGTAGTGAAAGTGTTGCCCCCAATGCTTTTTTTTGCCACCCCAAACCTCTGCCTCACACAGCCACCCTTCTCATGGCAGTCAAGACTGCCTCCAAGGCAGTAAAAAAATGCCAGCTGACATTATTAAGATTGGTGGTTTTGCTTGAAACCTTCAAGTCGCCGCCCCGATTGCTTTTGTAGCGAGGTGGGATATAAATAAATTTTATTATTTTTATTTTTATTATTCTAGCTGGGACTAGCAACAGGTTTTAGGCTTTTGGATCTTCAAGATGCAGACTTTATCATGGAACTATGGTCTCTCCTCCATGGAATATATCAGTGAATAGGCTTTCATATTTTGATATCAATGGTGGGATTTCAGTGAGGGAAAGAAAGCTAAGAGATGAGTTGTACTAATAATCTGGATAACAATGGAGGTTTACATGGGTTTATAAATGCATTTTTAATAAACTTTTTTTAAAAAGGAAATAGACAACAGCAGTGTTTTATTGTGAACATATGCACTGACATTTCTAGCTTAGCCTCACTAAGAATCACAAACACACACACATATGAATCACATTTTAAAAGTTGTCTATCATGCATGCTTTTAAGGATGTAGTTTTATTTATTTATTTAGGCAGAACTATATTGCATTATGGCCACTGCACTTTTTCTTCTTATATAATGGCAATGATGGGTACAATGATGTTGCAATGGAAAATCAGTTTAGCTAGAAATGTTTACAATTAATCTATGTGTCAGCTAGTTTTAGAAGGCAATGTCATCTGTCTCATGAATTTTGTCTCTTCCAGATCCAGTCATTTGCATCCAGAGAAGCATAGATTATACAGTTATCAGAATGGTGTACCTGGGTTTCACACTCTGGTGCTAACACAATAAAGCTAGTATCCTGTATTATGTCCAGGGTTTTAAATCCTGCCTTTGTAACAGAACAACTATATATGTTATGCCTGTCCATCTGCCTGCTGAAAATAAGTGTCCACGAGGGAGATGAGCCTGTGTGGTGAAGCTGGTGTAGGTGGATGCTCTGGGTCAAGTCATACTCTCATAGCCCCAGAGAAAGACAATGGCAAACACCCTCTGAACAAATCTTGACAAGAAAACCCATGATAGGGTTGGCTTAGGGTCACCATGAGTCAGAATCAACTTGTAGGCACACAGCAACAACAAGAGGAAATGCTGTTCTTACAAAGGGATATGTTGTACTTGTAGTGTCATGACCAAGGACTCTCTCTCCTTTATCTGCACCCATTATAGATGTGCTCTCATTTCTTATCTCTTCAGACAGCTACCTCAGGATGCTCTGGCTGTTATCTCCACTCTTAATGTGCAGGGTGAGCTAACAAGAAGCTCCTTGAAAGATAAGAGGTTGCAGATGGAAGTCCTGTCTACCTTGCTGATAGAATAGATCTGTAATTCAGCCTTCCTCAATGTGGGCAACTGCCATATGTTTTGGACTGCATGGCTAACTGTAGATAATGGGCCTTTAACATCTGTGGAGCACACTACTTTTGGGACAGCTGCTGTAATTTTTAAATGTGAATTTCTCTGGGTAGGTAATCTTGTTGGCATTCACCCAGATTTTTTTCTCTACTGATGTAGGTGAAATACTGGGTCAGACAGAATGGTTTATTCTGCCAGTTGATAAACAAATCTTTGCTACTCTAAAACTAGCATACACTGATGCTCGCAGAAGTTTATTTGAAAAGAATACAGTGTCTTTTCTCATATCCATTTTGTGGAAAACATTCCTTTCATGGATAGATTCTACATCTTCAACATAACACATAAAAGCATATAAAAATATGCAAAAGTTATAAAATAAGCTACATCTGAAACCAAGAAAATCACTGTTTCCTTGAAATACCTGTTGATGTTATCCTAGGGTTTTCTTGGCAAAATTTATTCAGAAGAGGCTTAGACTTGCCCAAGGTGACCCTTTGAGTTTCATTGGCTAAGTGAGGATTAGAACCTGTGTCTCCTAAATTTCTGCTGTAGCAGGACACCAACCACTACACCACACTGGCTTCACTTTCATTTAGTGATGCCATCAGGAGAGGACTTTGAGGCAGAAGTGCAGACCCTAGTCAGACGAGTGAACAAGAGGGTTCTCAAATGCAGCCAGGCCGGTTTACCACATTTGGAAGAGAAGCAAACATACAACCATGAAACTAGCTACCTCATAAGATCAATAAATTCAGACTAGACCAAAATGATGTAGCTGCACCACTGAAGAGATTTTGCAGGTTTGTGCAATAATACAGAAAGTTTATGGAAGTAATGTGTTTAACCACAGTCTACTGTATCTATATAATAATAATAATAATAATAATAATAATAATAATAATAATAATAATTTATTTATATACCGCCCTTCTATGCAATCAGGGCGGTGTACAACATCATAAAAACATGAAATAACAGTTACATTAAAAGCAAATACATTCAACCATTAAAACATTAAAACATTCTAGCCAGCTTGCTACTGCTGACATGGGGGGGGGGGGGGGAGACTAGTTGGGGCCTGTATCAGGGAATGCTGATTTAAACAGGAATGTCTTCAGCCCCTTTTTAAACTGGGCCAGGGAGGTGGCCGAGTGGAGCTCAATGGGCAGAGAATTCCAGAGGGTCGGGGCCGAGATGGTGAAAGTCCTCCTAGATGTGGAGGCTAATCTGGCCCCTGGGACCCTCAATAGCTGCTGCCCAGATGTTCTGAGAGTGCGGGGCGGATTGTATGGGGAGAGGCGGTCCTCAAGGTATCCTGGGCCCAAGCCATTTAGGGCTTTATAGGTAATAACCAACACCTTGTATTGCGCCCGGAAGCGGACAGGCAGCCAGTGCAGATCTTTAAGCACTGGTGTTATATGGCTGGTTCTGGGTATGCCAGTAACCAGCCTGGCTGCCATGTTCTGCACTAATTGTAGCTTCCGGGTGTGGTACAAGAGTTGCCCCATGTAGAGCGCGTTGCAGAAGTCCAAACGAGAGGTTACCAGAGCATGTACTAGCGTTTCAAGGTCCCTCCGGTCCAGGTAGGGACGCAGCTGGCGAATCAGCCGAAGCTGATAACAGGTGCTCTTGACCGTCGCATCCACCTGAGATGTAAGGTGGAGCGACGAATCAAGGAGCACCCCCAGACTGCGTACTGAGTCCTTCACAGGAAGCGTGATCCCGTTCAGGACAGGTGGAACCACCGCCATCCCTGGGCCAGGGGAACCTATCACAAGTACCTCCGTTTTCTCTGGATTCAGACTGAGTTGGTTTTCCCTCATCTGTATATATGATATACAGATATTTCAAGTCAATATGAATTGGGTGATTTTCCCATCTCTCTCTCTCTTTTTCTCTCATTCTCTCTCCCTTCCCTCTCTGCCCCCCCCTCCTCCTTCTCTCTTTTCACTTCTCCAAAGGTACTTTTAAGTATGGCATGGGTCTTAAAGGTAGCAAAAGGAATAAACCATAGCTTTTCTCCCACTCTCACCACATTATACTGTTTAAAGCATTATCTTCTGAAGGCCATGAAGCAATAACAAGTCTTGCAGTGGGTTGGATGATTTGGAACAGTTTAGAGATATGTGATTTTAGGAGGCAGACCAACAATGAGTAGCTATAGTTTGATTATGAATTTGTCAAGTATCTAGACAACGAGGTGTAAATCCTTCTGATAAGTACTGTTAGTATTACAAGGGTCAAAAGGATGAAGCCAGAGGCTGGCTGGAGGAGTGGATGTTTCCACTGGAGACAGGCACACAGATCTCTAGAGGCAAAAAAGTCTCTTCTCTGTTCCCCTCAGTCAAAGCTGATTACCAAAAGCAGAACTTTAACCTGTAACTACAAACTATTTTTCAGACATGTTCCCATGTGACAGAGAGGAAAATAAGTGGTAGTGAAAAAGAAGGGTCATGGCCTGTGATTCAAGCCCATGACCCAAAATTTCACTTCCCTTTTGATGAATTTAGCTATTTCTTCCCTCTCTCAGCTGTGGAAATATCTACATTCCCCTGAAAAGTATGTTAGATGTTACAGATCTTCTCCCACACTGAAAGTTTCTGTTTTATTAACCATTACTATTTATTCTCACCATTACACCTGAGAACATAAGAAGATAAGCAAAGGGATGCATTGGATCTGACAAAAGCAATTTCCAGTCCAGAATTCTGTTCACATGCTGGGTATTCAGTTGCTTTGGGAAGCCCAGTAGCAGGATAGGAGTGTAACTGCATGTTTCTCCAGGAACTGATATACAGAGGCATTGAGTTTCAGATGCTGAAGGTGAGATGGTGTATATCTATCCTGATAGCAGCCACTGATGGCTGGAACTGACATGAATCTGTCTGATTCCCTTTTAAAACTGTCCAAGATGTCATCTACCACTACATCTTGTGGCATTGAATTCCATAGTTTAAATATGCATTGCACTTCTTTTAATCTATTCTAAGTTCACAAAATTGTGCAAAGGGAGGTAGGGAGGTCTGAAACAACAACTATAAAACAAATAATATAACTAGAAAATATATTTAAAATTGGAAGAAATGACTATCCTTAATGACTTCTTAAAGAGGAGCAATATAGAGATTTAGCTTATTTTTCTCAGATGGGATTTCCACAAGGGATAAACACTACTTTAAAGGCAGTGGCCTATTGTTAGTCCTGACTAGAATAGACCCATTTAATCATTGGGATTTACCTGTGCATTGACTCACCTTTGAATAATTGATTAAATCAGTCTATTCCAATTGGGACTAACCAACAGGATGTCAGCTGGAATTTTCATCTCTCACAGTGATGTGGCTCACTGCAGGGCTTCAATGGCCAATTGTTTTGTTGATGTACGGGGTATTTTTGGAGACTTTTTTCCCTTGAATGTGGTGGACTCAGGCGATTTAAAGCTCTGAAGGGTGAAATCAGCACCTTCCATTTTGGCCTAAAAACTTCTAAATCATTTCTTGGCCTAAAAAACTAAACAGAAGCCAACACACCTGTTGCTTTTGTACTTAAAAAACAAATGGTCTACCATATTTCATTCATAATTATTATATAAACACCTGTTTTAATACCACATTTTGGCCCATAAGGGCCCCCAAATAGTTCAGAACTATTTTTTAAAAGTCTTGATTCACTAGACAGGAAACTATAAAACCATTATGAAAACAATGGCCAGTACACTTCCACACATCTTAGCCAGCATCGATAGTGGCCATGCTGGGAGCCCACAGTCCAAGAAGTCACATTCTCAACTTTTGTCATAATGATTACCTTGAATTGCATGTTGAGCAAGCCATTGAAGATGAAAGAGGATTTATGTAGAACAGGTGGACACCCAGATGTGCTCTAGCAATTGCACAAGTACTCTGACAAAGTCTAGAAACCATATAATAAATAAACAAAAATATATCAAAAGGACTCTGGCAATCAAGTAATGACATTTGACACTCAAGTAAAAGAACTCTAGTTTCAAGAATAGTCCTACATATAGCAGGTTGCAGTAATCTAAGTTGAAGGTTAGCACTCCTATAATGGTCCCATGGGTATGAAGAAGCAGTGACTGCTGGGGGTTTCCATGTCGGTGGGGCAGTGAGTCTGGTTCAGGTTTAGTCCAAATGTTAAAGGACTTATCCAGTGTGCCAAACATATTTTGGAGACACAGTTCTGTACTGTGGATAGCTTTTTTTGTTTTGTTTTTTTTAAAATATGGACAAAAATCCAGAGCAGATTTGCTGTCATTGTCCAGACTTAGAAAGACCCCCCAAGACATGAAGCCTTTCTTCAAAGGGAGTACAACCCTTTTCAGAACTGGTGGTATGTACATTTCTACGCCAGTACCTTTGTATTGTTGAAATTAATACTCTGACAATAGTTTTTTGTGGGGTTTTCAGGCTATGTGACCATGTTCTGGAAGAATTTATTCCTGACGTTTCACCAGCATATGTGGCTGGCAGCTTCAGAGAATGCTGGCATGAAAGAGAGTGGATATATATATATATATATATACACACACACACACACACACACACACACACACACATACATACATACACACACTATTGGTTGAGGGGAAGCAATTTACATGTTAATCTGTGTATTGTTCTGTTGTTGGATGGCAAGGCCTCAGACGGTCTATTTAATTATTATTATTATTAACCTTTATTTATAAAGCTCTGTAAATGATCCATTATCTACTGGGAAATCCCCCTGACCCTGAGTGGTTTTCATTTGCATGGGCTTGGTCTTGATTTTGGTTTTTATCAGGACTGATAGCCAAACTTTGTTGACTTTAAGGGTTTCTTCTTTACTGTTAAAGTTGTACAGGTATTTATGGGTTTCAATGGCTTCCTTGTGCATTCTGACCTGATAGTTGTTGGCATGGTCCAGAATTTCAGTGTTTTCCAATGGCATTTTATGCCCTGGATGGTTTATAACATGTTCTGCTACTGCTGATTTTTCTGGCTAACCCAGCCTGTAGTGTCTCTTGTGTTCCTTGATTCGTGTTTGGACTCTGCATTCACTGAAACACTGCCATAAAAGTTTGCAATGGAATTACCAGTGTCATCTCCCATCCCCTTTATGATGAGAGCATCTGGGGAGAGACACTTCCTTAGTTTTGTGCCAGAAAGTAAATGGTGGGCAGGGAATTGACATTAAAAAGTTACCACAGGACACCTAAAGCTATCTGATTGTATGATTTCACTCAGAAAGCCACATTCCTTGGATCAGAACATCTAGAAGGCAATGCCATAATCACAAAAAGTCAAAATGAGTTTCACAGGAACAAGTCATGTCAGACAAATCTGATCTCTTTTTTTTTTTTTTTTTTTTTTGATAAAATTATCAACTTGGTAGATGAAGAGAATACTGTGGATATAGTATATATTGATTTCAGTAGGTCTTTGACAAGGTTCCCCATGACATTCTTGCAAACAAGCTTGTAAAATGTGGGCTCAACAAGGCAACTGTTACAAAGATTTGTAATTGGTTGATGACCGAACCCAAAGGGTGCTCAACAATGGCTCCTTTTCATCCTGGAGTGAAGTGACCAGTGGGATCCCACAAGGCTCTGTCCTGGGCCCAGTGTTATTCAACCTCTTTATCAATGACCTGGAGGAGAGAATTAGGGGCATACTTATCAAATTTGCAGATGACATCAAATTAGGAGGAATAGCTAACACCCCAGGGGATGAGATCAAAATTCAAAATGACCTGAATAAACTGGAAAGCTGGGCAAAAACTAACAAAATGATATTCAACATGGAGAAATGTAAGGCACTGCACTTAGGGCAGAAAAATGAAATGCATAGATATAGGATGGCGGACACCTGGCTTAAGGAGACAACATGTGAAAGGGATCTAGGAGTCCAAACAGACCACAAGTTGAACATGTGTCAACAGTGCGATGCGGCAGCTAACAAGGCCAATGCAATTTTAGGCTTCTTCAATAGAAGTATAGTGTCTAGATCAAGGGAAGTAATAATGCCACTCTATTCTGATTGGCAGGCCCCACCTGGAATACTGTGTTCAGTTCTGGGCACCACAATTCAGAAATTGAGAAACTGGAGTGTATCCAAAGGAGGGCGACTAAAATGGTGAAGGGTGTGGAAACCATGCCCTATGAGGAACGACTTAGGGAGCAGGGGATGTTTAACCTAGAGAAGAGAAGGTTAAGAGGTGATATGATAGCCCTGTTTAAATATTTGAAGGGATGTCATATTGAAGAGGGAGCAAGCTTGTTTTCTGCTGCTCCAGAGAACAGGACCTGGAACAGTGGAAGCAAGCTACAGGAAAAGAGATTCCACCTCAACATTAGGAGGAACTTCCTGAAAGCAAGGGCTGTTCGACAGTGGAACACACTTCCTCAGAGAGTGGTGGAATCTCCTTCCTTGGAGGTCTTTTAACAGAGGCTGGATGGCCATCTGTCTGGGATGCTTTGATTGAGAGTTGCTGCATGGCAGGGAGTTGGATTTGATGCCCCTTGTGGTCTCTTCCAACTCTATGATTCTATGATTCTATGCAGAAAATAAAGAGGTTTTTTTTTTTTTTTTGTGGTTAGAAAGGTTCAAAGGAGAGAGATGTCAGGAACTGCTACACTCCTTTTTTCGCTCTTCCTATATTATTTTTCCCAGTACTGCTACTGCCTCTCAGTAATTCTTTTGCCTTCCTCTGAGACAGAGATAACAAAGATAGTGATGAAAAAATATTAAAAAAACTACTAGCAAGCAGCTTCAAGTTTTGTTTCTAAACTTTGATAAGAATGGAGAGGATGCCTAGGAGGCATCCTTGACCTGACCTGCCTCAGGATTTCAACTGCTAACATCTCTCACAGTCTTGACCATTTCAGTGAATCTCTACTTTATATCCAGGTTCTGATTTTCAAGACATTTTACTCTGAAGTAAGTAAAGCAGGGATAAAGAATCTCAGGCCCTGGTGTCAAATCTGTCTCCAGGTTCCCATGCCACTCAGATATTTCACAGATGAAAATTGGAACAGATGTGGCCAAACAACACAACCATGTGGTTAAGATTACAAATATTAATGAGGATGAATACACAAGTGAGGAGAGGCTCTGCAACTCTTTGCTTTTGCCTGTCTGCTGGGAAGAGCAAGATTCCACCCCTCCTCTCCTCTCTCCCCAGTGAGTGCAAAGTGCAAAGTACATTTGTACTTTGAACTCAGTTTGCAGTTACTGACATATGCTAAAAACAAAGGGTAGAAGTGGGACATTTTAAAAGCAGCTAAAAAGTGGAAAAACAGAGAATTAATTGGGACAGTTTCCCAAACTGGGACATTTGGAAGAAATGGGCTCAGTGTCAGTTTGTTCTCTTTCTGACCATCTTTCGCAATTACAGGTTAATTGTGTACTCCTGCATGGCAGGGGCTGGGCTGGATAGTCCTTGTGATCTCTTCCAACTCTATAATTCTAAGAAGGTATAATCTTCTTTCTTTTCCCAAATAAAAGCTTCCTCCCAAGGAGAACCCTAGTGACAAGGCTTCCTGGCCAAGCCTTTTTCCTTATGAAGATGCCACAGTTTTTGGATAGTTTCCCCCCCACTCAGTCTAAAAGGTCAAAATGGCTCTCCTACTAAGGCATAATTACTGCCATTAAGAGCTTTAATTTCAGACTTTTGACATTGGCTCAGCACTGGAGTGTGGCCCTCCAGAACAACTCTGCAACTGGATTTCTCCCTTGGATTGAGAGAGATTCCACTTTTTTAATCATTTGAAACCCCACAAAAGCTATCTAGGAATGTAGATTGTGCTTACCATGTTCATTTTATATATCTATTTTGGGATTTAGTTGTAGTTTAGGTACTGCTTAAAAAAAAAGCCAACTCCCAAACACCTGTGTTAGGCAGCTGTTAAAAGGAAAAGAGCCCTGGCAGAGGTGGACTACAGAAGTGCCACGCTCTATCAGAGAAATACTTTTCTGTGAGATGTGTTTCATATACATCAACCAAATACTGGAACAAAGGACAGATTCAGAGAAGAGAAAAAAGGGGCTGTGCTGAGGCAAAAAAAAAAAAAAAAGGTGGGGGGGAGGAAGGAAGGAAGGAAGGAAGGAAGAAGGAGGAAGGAAGCAAGGAAGGATAAAAGAAAAAAGTGTAGTGCTGCTGTTCAAAGAAGAAAAGGTAGAAGAGAATAAGGGTACAAAATGGATTGACAAAGTGTGTATAGTGTTGAGGGGATCCCTTTATATCATGATGAGTGAATACGGAAGGTCCTGAGCACCCACCTCCCATTACCCACCAACAGCCAGACTTTGGTGCACCATATCTGACCACAGAAGTGAAACATGACTATTTTGGGTTCCCAAAAAAGGTTTGGGGAATGCAAATTGTATTGAAATGGTCAGCTGAACTTCCTAAATGCTTCTAGAGGCAAGATTATCAATTTTTAGGCCACGAATTTTAGCAGTGAAAAGGATTTCCGGGAAGTCCAGCTACCCTTGGGGACTGTGGGTTTGGTGGGCTGCATGAGTCCTATAGGCTGCACAGTTCTTACCCCTGCCCTATACATATCCTCCTCCTCTGCATTCAGCCTATAATTGTCTTCTTACTGACATATAGTCTACCTGTTGGGGTCTTTGAACTGACTTGAAGGATTTGAGACTTATGCTGAAAACACTAAAGGGGACCTAGGCAGGGCAGTTCTATTCTACCCCAGCACTCATTTGCCAGTCCCAGGGGTCAAAGTATATATTGCATCAATGGCTGTCAAGTTATTTTGACAGTTCACGGACATCTCCCAAACTTCTTCTTCGTCCTTTAAATAATAATGTGCTTTCCATTCAAGACACTTCAAATTGCCTGTCTCATTCTGGTTAATGACAGGGCCAGCCCACTACAGTTTCATGCTGTTGGCTCAAATCAGCACACCTCTGACTATAAGTTTCCAAATGTCCATCAGAGCCAATCTGCTGAGCTGACTATAACACACACAAATGGGTATTACAGCTTTCACCTTACAGTCCATTAAGCTCAAGCCTCCCCATCTGAGCTTTAAGCTGTCTTTAAAACAGGGAAACGGGGTTGCAAAAATGTCTTTGCAGAGATATTGAGTGTCTGCACATGTGTGTTAATCTTTCCTGTTTTCTTGATTTCTTGTAAAAATAGTGATTTCCTAACAATCTTGACACTTCTGCTTCTTGTACCCAAATAGGGTGATTCAACAGCTGGCCCTTTTTTAAATGATGTTGTGAAGTACAAAAATAAGCCCTCAAAATCATGTGAATCTCTCTTATTTATATTCAAAGATAAGCTTACTTTGGAATAAGTTGTAGCTAAAGGTCCAGGTCAGTTCTTGTTTATTCACACAGGTTCGTGTCCATGCGCTGTGCACATGTATCACATCTGTGAGTGGTGAGCGGAAGGGAAGGGAGAACAAAGTGGGACCTAAGATTCATCTTCCTTCAAGTAAGCTTTTTCCACTTTGTCACAGCTTCATGACTTTCTATCTATGACATATAGTTCATATCAAAGAATTTTTTTTAAAACATTGCCTTTAACCCTGATAGCCACAGATAAACTAAACAGGCTTGCAAAACCCTGAAACCTGAAGCCATACACCTCTTTCACATCTCCCAGTGAATTGTGGCAACTCCACCACCAATCCAGAAATGTCCAGTTAAATCACCAGGGCAGCTTATTCCTCTCCTGAGTTTATTCAGAAGTATGGTTCCCTGCATTCTCCTTTTGGACAGGTTCATTTTGGGGGCTAGAACATCAACATATCCCAGCCAGAATGGGTAGGAGTCACATTAGTTAGGAGAGTCTGCAATTTGTAGAGCAAAGGTTTTCATGCTTTCATCCCTTGCATCTGATTCTCAAGCAAGTACACTCTTGATCATCCCCTTACAGCCATAGTGAGGGGCACCTTTGGAGATATATAGTGAGATTTTCCATCTCCTTCAAATGTATTTTCAGGGTAATCACTGAAGGCAGTATGGAGAAAAATACTTTGGAGTGGGTCTTGCAGGTTGAAAAGGCTAACCTTGCTCTTGGCACGTGAACAACTGGATTGGGCTGAAGTGGACCTGACCCAGCTGACAACATGGCAAAAGTACACAACTTCACTCAGGAGTTTCTAGTCCCCTCACTTTGCTTAGTTTGGAGCAAAATTGGATTAAGGGCAGAAAAACACAGATCTTTCCCTGGAAATAGCCACACATCATCAGGATTGCCAGGACTGGCTTCAGGGTGAGTATGGCACTTTTTACAGTGCAGACAAGTTCCTAGCTGCTCTTTGCACCATTAAAGAGGAAGCTATTCTGTTTTCTTTCAGGTACAAGCAGTTTTGAGGCAAAATACCATTACTACTCTCACAGCCAACATTTGGAAAATGTATATAGTTGGAATACAATTCCCAGAAACCTGTGCTGGCTGGGGTAGTCTGGGAACCATAGTTTGAAAAAAAAATCACTTTTTAAAAATTCTGACCTGTTATATAGTCACTAGTACCTTAGTAACTCATACAATCTCCATCTTTTCTCTTTCTCCTCTTTGTAAAACCAATACTGCCAACATCTGCACTGTCTGCATGCTACCACTGCCTTGACTACATCATGGCAGCAATTCTCTCCATGTTGGGCTTCCCTTGAAGAGCACCAGAAGCCTCAATGAATGCAATATGCGGCAGTTAGGCTGTTTACTGGTGCATAACTTCATAGTCACATCACTCCAGATATGTAGAAGAAGCCCCTTTGAAGACTGTCCTGCAATGCAGAGGCATGTTCTGTTTTACTCCCAACTTCTGGAATGTATAATCTGGCTGTATTGGCTTTAGGAAGAGGCGGTAGGAAAGAAGAAAAGATGGAGCCTGTATGAGCTACTGTGGCACTGGTGACTATATGTGGGAGACCAGTGTTTGGAAAAGTGATTTTTTTTCAAACCACTGTTCCAAGATTACCACAGCTAGCACAGATTTGTAGGAGTTGTAATTTAGAATCTCTCCAAATTCAGTTATGGGAGGGATGGTCAAGACTTGGCTTTTAAAATGGTTTATTCTAGTTTCAATATTTTTATTGTTTTATTGTCCAGAATCTTGTTGGCGCATTATGCTGGCAGATGCAATTTTTCCAGGGTCATGCCATTTTTTGCAAAGGAATGCAGACAAAGTTGAAGGCTTTCATGGCCGGCATCCATAATTTTTGTGGGTTTTTCAGGCTATGTGGCCATGTTCCAGAAAAGTTTCTTCCTGACGTTTCGCCAGCATCTGTGGCTGGCATCTTCAGAGAAAGATGCCAGCGAAAGACGCTGGCGAAACGTCAGGAAGAAACTTTTCTGGAGCATGGCCACACAGCCTGAAAAACCCACAAAAAACATTGCAGACAAAATCAATCTACTCCCACCAAGTCCACAATTTCTCCAGTGCCTGGCTTCTTTCATGGCTGCTATACCGGCTGCCTTTCTTTCTTGCTACCACTGACTATGCTGGCATAGTTACACTGGTGTAGTGCAACAACAGGCTCTTGCCCATTACATTTTATGTGATTGTTTACCTGGCTTTGAACTTTTTTTAAAACACCATCTTGATGGCTTCCAGAATAGTATTATAGAATGGCCTGAGATTGACTAAGAAATAATAGGACAAATCTGTTAGGATGAGCATCTGGCATTTCTAATGGGTAAAGACACAGCAAGCCATTTCCTCTTGCAGGACACCCACTCCACAGCCACACACATGCACATACATAAACCATTGAACTGACAAGCCACCTTGCTCTTAAACTGGCTTTTCATGCAAGTGTGACATTCAAGTTTTCCACCAGGACCTCAATCTCCAGCTAAATCTGCTGTATGGTGCACTGATTTAATGCTAAGCAGATGTTGTCAAGTAATTAAGGCTACACTTAGAAGCAGCTGTATTGAAAATGTGTGAGAAGATCTCAAATGTATTCAGGCCTCTTTTGTGGGTATACAAATTGGGTTGGATGTATTTTTAAAAAATGGGCATTCTGCTAGAAGGAAGTAATTAATTTCTGAGGGGTGCGGACATTTAGAATTTTTCACATATAAAAGCAAACAGAATGCCATATTATTTGTATAAAAAAAAATTTTAAAGTGTGTTTACATGCAATTAGTTAGTTACTTGTTACCATCTTAGATCCCCTACTGGGAAGAAGGCAGAGTAGAAATGAATAAATAAAATTAAATATAATTAATAGTAGGTGGGGTCCTTGATCTTTCTCTGTCTCTTGCGGCAAGTAAGGATGGAACTGAAGTTTTGCTTGGCTATACTAAAGGTTTATTCATTACAATGTCATGCAAGTACTGGATAATGCTGTAACAGTCAGCTATCAATTAATTCTTTATGCCAAGAAACTCACACTGATCTAACAAAATTAGTAAACAAATAATAATAGCAATTAATCACTTAGCAAGAAGGAAAGGTAACTTATTTGTATGTCAGAGAATCCTCTATTATCAAGGTGCCCCGGGATCAAGGCCCTGTGGCTCTCCCCAGGTTGACCTCCCAGTTGTTCAAATCTGCATGGAAACTCCTTCACCTGAATGTCACTTGGTAATGACCCAACAATGAGGCCCCTGGTTTTTCTGGATGGCCCAGTCTGCAGTAGCAGAAGATGCCACAAACCATCCCAGGTATAAAATACTTTTTGAAAACACTGCAATTCTGGACCATGCCAACCACTACCATGTCAGGATGCACAGGGAAGCCATTGAAATCCACAAACATCTGGATAATTTTAACCGGAAAGAAGAAACCCTTAAAGTGAACAAAATCTGGCTACCAGTCCTGAGGAATAGCAAAATTAGGACTCAGCAAATGCAAATGGGAAACCATTCAGAGTTGGGGCTTTCCCAGCAGATAATGATCACCAATTAGCAGACTTTGGCCTGTTCCAGACTGCCAAAATAAAGCTGCTTCGGGTCTCTTTGGAGGTATGCTATTTAAATGATGCATGGGTCCTAAGAGTCCGGAGGTTGCGCCAAAGCCACACTCCATTCCTAAGCACTGGAGGGCAGCTTTGGTGCAGCTTCCGGATTCTTAGGATGCATGCATCATTTAAACAGCATACCTCCAAAGGGACCCGAAGCAGCTTTATTTTGGCAGTCTGGAACAGGCCACTAATCCTCTTTTGCATTAGCCTCCCAGCCTGAGGCCTGCCATCAGCAACAGAACAATACACATGCAAATCACTCCTGCATTCCCAGGCTCAAACAGTGTATGTGTGTGCATATGTGTGTGTACACACACACACACACACACACACTTTTTCCAGGCAAACATTCTCTGAAGATGCCAGCCACAGACACTGGCGAAACCTCAGGAAGAAAATCTTCTAGAACATTGCCACATAGCCTGAAAAACCCACAAAAAACTATGGATGCCGGCCATGAAAGCCTTCAACTTTTAGGCTTTTTGTTTTTAAAAAAGAAAATATGCTGGCAGGAAATTTAAAGCCAACCAACTGCTTTCAAAACATTTGTCTTCTCCAGACAGGGGAGGTAAGGCAGAGGAGACATATGGATAAAAAATGGGAAAGGAGATAAAGGAAAGTGCAGAAGAAAAGAATGTGAGCCTGTTATTTATGCACAGGTCTTTAAAATGGCATCTATAGGGTGCTGAAACATGTCCAAATTCATCACTTCGATCTGAAAAACCCATGCAATTCAGGGTGCCAGGTCGAAAACTGGAGTTGTCTCTTGTGCTTTTAATGGTTGTGCAGAAGAAGGAATTTTAACAGATGTTTCATGCCATTCAACCCGGTAAGAAATAACATTTGCTGAAAATCCCTCTTCTCCACAACCATTAAAGGTATAGGAACCATGTCCAGTTTTTATACTGGCAACCTTACTTGTAATATATGTAAGTGGCTGGCTATAACAAGGATGGGGCACCCTGTACATGTTCCAGAATTTCATTTTAATATTTAACATGTTCCAGGGCCAATCTCTGGAACTGTAAATGCATTCTAGACCTTATAGAATCATATAATCATAGAATCATAGAGTTGGAAGAGACCACAAGGGCCATCCAGTCCAAACTCCTGCCATGCAGGAAATCCAGATCAAAGCATCCTCGACAGATGGCCATCCAGTCTCCGTTTGAAGACCTCCAAGGAAGGAGACTCTACCACCCTCCGAGGGAGTTTGTTCCACTGTCGAACAGCCCTTACTGTCAGGAAGTTCCTCCTAATGTTCAGGTGGAATCTCTTTTCCTGTAGCTTGCATCCATTGTTCCGGGTCCTGTTCTCTGGAGCAGCAGAAAACAAGCTTGCTCCCTCTTCAATATGACATCCTTTCAAATATTTAAACAGGGCTATCATATCACCTCTTAACCTTCTTTTCTCCAGGCTAAACATCCCCAGCTCCCTAAGGCGTTCCTCATAGGGTTTGGTTTCCAGACCCTTCACCATTTTAGTCGCCCTCCTTTGGACATGCTCCAGTTTCTCAATGTCCTTTTTGAATTGTGGCGCCCAGAACTGGACACAATATTCCAGGTGGGGCCTAACCAGAGCAGAATATAGTGGCACTATTACTTCTCTTGATCTAGACACTATACTTCTATTGATGCAGCCTAAAATCGCATTGGCCTTGTTAGCTGCTGCATCGCACTGTTGACTCATGTTCAACTTGTGGTCTGTTTGGACTCCTAGATCCCTTTCACATGTTGTCTCCTTAAGCCAGGTATCCCCCATCCTATATCTGTGCATTTCATTTTTTCGCCCTAAGTGCAGTACCTTACATTTCTCCCTGTTGAAGTTCATTTTGTTAGCTGTGGCCCAGCTTTCTAGTCTATTCAGGTCATTTTGAATTTTGATCCTGTCCTCTGGAGTATTAGCTATTCCTCCTAATTTGATGTCATCTGCAAATTTGATAAGTATTCCCCCAGTTTTTTCCTCCAAGTCATTGATAAAGATGTTGAACAGTACTGGGCCCAGGACAGAGTCCTGTGGGACCCCACTGGTCACTTCTCTCCAGGATGAAAAGGTGCCATTGTTGAGCACCCTTCGGGTTCGTCCGGTCAACCTTGTTATCCCCCCAGTCCAGCACTATACTTGGCCAAAGTCATTCACATTTTATTTCATTTTAAGACTGAGCATTCTTATGCATGGGGTTTATTCCCTAATAAGTATGGACTGCAGTCTCAGGCTTTTTAAGAATAAGCCTCCATGCTTTTAAAGAGCCCATTTATACCAGCATGTAAAATGAATTTATGTCTGAACAATAATGTACAAGTAGTGCTGAAGTTTCTTTCTTGTAGAGAAATTGTACCCATCCCAGATAACCCACAGATAGCCTCACTCCTTCCTGACACCTCATACATATATTAAAACAAAAATATTTAATTATTTAATAACTTGCCATTTAACAGGCAATTGCTTTTATATAATAGAGTCTATTGAGATCCATCTTAATCTGGCCTTGGGCCTGGTTATGGACAGACATTTGGTACCACTGGATGCCAGGAATTGGATATGGAGGGAGACGGTGTCCCTGATGGTTCAGTTGGAGCTCTCAAGCTTTTGATACCATCAACCATTTTGCATTACTGGTCTAGGATAGGACTTGGAGATACAGTAGTAGTTGTTGTGGTTACCATGACAACAGGGCAGTGAATCTACTCTGGATCTATCCAATAGGTATTTGCTGAGTTTCTTCTCGAAGGAAGCAATGAGTAATTTTAATAATTTTCTTCCCATTGTGAGAAAGTGTTTCTCACTGTTCAAAATATATTCTGTACAAACTTTGCACATAGTTGTTTTGCACAAAGAATAGCATATTCTGTGTAGGAAGCAGCATTTTGGGGAAGAAAATGCTGTTTCCTGCACAGCACATGTTGCTTTCCTAGAAAACCAATCACATGCAAATTTTATGCAGAATAAATCTCCTATTACAGTCTTCTCTGTACAGAAAACAGTATTTCTGTGTAGAAATATTTTCTGCCCAGAAAATGCTGATTTCTGTTCAAAACAACCACATGTGAATTTAGCACAGAGTAAGTGCTGAACTGTAAAGATTATTATATTCCTCTTGTCAGGGTACCTCATCACTAGGAAAAAAAATTTTTTTTTTTACTCTTTTGTGAATAATTTCAAATAATATTTCCATCACTACTATCCAAGGTTCTGGGAGATAGAATTCTACAACTTATAGAGAGCCTTTAACTTTCCAGTTTAAACTCTGAGCAAATTCATTTCCCCACCAACACAGAGATCACCTGCTACCACTGCTTAGAGGTAATGTGATGCTCTGTTTGAATACTACAGGCTATGGGTTCTATCAGGCACTACCATGTCCCTCATGCTAATTTAATATATCATAAAACCATTCAAAGGGATCATACTACATTTTAGGGTCCAGCACCACCTTTAAGCTGTTGTCACCTTTGCGCTGATGACACCTTTCTATTGAAATCCACTGGACTAGATGAAGGCAAATAACACAGCCCCAAACCCCCCACAAATAACTATGAAGCTTAATCCAAACAAGAATGTAATGCTCCAGACCATTCAAAACATAGCACAGGAAATAGGGATTTAACATGTGTTGAATAGGATTACACTTTCCTCAAGGACTTATGTTCCTAATTTAAGTATACTTTCAGATTCTATTCTCTTCTGAATATCTAGGTTTTTGGTGGTGGCCAATGATGCATTTACACCAACGGTACAGTACCTGCTCATGGATGTGTCACAGTGACACATGCTTTCTACTGTAAGATGCTCAAAAGGTGACTGCCTCTAAAGTGTTACTAGAGAATTCAAGTAGTGCAGAATGCTGCAGCCAAACTGGTGACTGTGGCTGGCCACAGGAAACACATGACTTCCTTATAACCACTACCACCCTGAGAGAAAGGCAAAATATAAACCAAATAAATGTCATAACATCCATAAATGAGGGCTTCACTGACTACCAATCTTTTTCCAAAAGCAATTCAAGGTACTGATTCAATCTGAAACCATGTAAAATTTGGGGTCAAACTACTGAAAATACCTTGCTAAAGGTCCTCAGTGCATTTCTTCAGCTTAAACTCTCCTTTTAAAGCCAATGAATGGATTGCCTGAGAAGCACAGGAAAGCTGCTCTGAGCTTTTGGAGGGAATGGGTGTTTGTGCAACAAATAAATGAATTGCTGAGGGGAAGCAGCCCTTGAATGGGGGGGGGACTTCTAAAAACTGTGGAGAAAGCTGAAAATGATAATGAAGACAAAGCCCAAATGCTAGACCAGAAATATAATTTTATTATGAATAAGCTTGGTATCTCAGCAGCAGCATGACTGAGAGATACATACCTCCACTATACAGCAAGACAGGTAGATCCACCCACACAGCAGAAGCAGCAATAGCATTGAAATCCATTCCTTGAGGCTTTAGCGCACACAAACATCATGAATAATCCAAAGCCAGACAGAAAAGGAGGTTTTGGGTCTCTTCTTCTTGAATGCCATTTTTTTTCCAACTCAGGAATTTGATCTAGTGGCCTCATTCTTTTATCCATCTCTCAAAGGCATTCTCTGATACATATCTCGTCAACACCATTCTATTCTGCGCCCACATATGTCGGCCCATCACTAGTGTACAATGGGAGCTTACAGGCATTGGTGCTAGCCACCTAGTGAATGATTATGCACTGGTGAGACCTGGAAACATCACAAAAAAATATTTCCTTAGTTATTGCTCAGATGTTCTTTCACTGTGACACTAGTATCATGGTAGTTTTCCATAACTGTTGCTTCTTTCCTTCTGCTCAAAGGGTGCAGCTAAGGGAAGCCTTCATAATACAGTTACCCTGCCTTCTTCATTTTACAGTGCCACAGACAACATTGTCTTCTTCATATGATGCCCAGAGCTTGGGAACGTTACTTTTTTGGCCAATAACTCCCAGGATATTCTGCCAGCATGGCCAGTGACTGTATTGGCTAGAGCATTCTGGAAACAGCCCCGAAGAGTAACTTTCCCAACCTCTGGAAGTATCCATCACATGGAATGATCTCCCTGTAGAGACCATGGCAGGTTCTCATTTCAACAATTTAAGACTTATTTACTTCCCCAGGCCCTTTCTGGTAGCAGACTACATCTGTTTATTTTGAAAGACACATTTTGCAGTTCTCTTCCCTGATTGATTTGTGCTATTATATTTGGTGAAGATTTTTATTTTGTGAACCAATCTGGGTTTTTTTATCAACACAAAAATTGGTATATAATTTTTTCCTATTGACAAAATATATACCCCCCTTGCATTGCCCCAAGGCTGCCTCTGTCTTTTTTCTACAGAAAAAAAGTTGCAACAGTACATTCTTCTTTTTTAAAAATCAAAACAAAAGAGGGTACTGTACCATTCTGATATTTGTGTCCATCTAATCAGAAATTGGATAGTTCTATTTTTGATGTACATATAAATAACAACCAGTCATTATCACCAACTATGAGGAAAGAACAGTTTATGTAATTCTTGTGCTAATAATCAGGCAATATCATAATATGCACACTTTTACAATGGCATGCATTCTACAAAGATGGCACTGCCAAATGTGATAGGACAAATATGAGATGTGAACTTTAAACTTTTCATAAATGCCACAATAAGCCAGAGTCCTTTGTAGTTAATGAAGAATTCAGTACTGACATACCCCTTAATTAAGTAGAGGGAATTCTCACATTTTAAAATAAACACATGCATCCCTTACCAGGAAGCTTCAAATACCTTCCCTGATAATATCATGTATCCAAGCTGGTGTTTTCATTAATTTTCATCTCAGTAAAAGTGAAAAAGGATAAGCAAAACAAAAAAAATGCCTTTCTTACTTTTGCAAAAATACAAACTCTGCCTTAACTTCTCAAGTGACCAACTTATGTTTCTCTTTGCTTCTAATGGATAGAATTCTACAATAGAAGGGCCTCATACATCTTTTTCTTGGAATCAGGAAAAGCTGTAAGTTTTTATTAGTCTCTGAGCAGAATGTCACTCCAAAATTCCTTGTGTTGCAGCCTTCATCAAATGACACCGTGCTTTAATCCAAAAGAGCCCCCTATAGCACATATCCCTCTGGGACAAGCATGGAGGCTGGAGGTATTAGAAATTGCTTCCAGCTTGACTAGGCCAGCATCCATTCCAAAGCACCATGGCAATGACCTTTTCGTATATTCTCATTCCATTCACATCACGCAACTATAGCACTATGATTCCATTTCACCTGTTGTGGCTGCATCCTGTTGAACGCTGAGCCTTGTACTTTGATGAGGCATTGAAGCTCTGTGGATAAGAAATCTAAGTCATCTTCCCTAACATGCAAAACCCATGATTCCATAGGATGGAACTGTGGCCATTAAAGTGGAATCATAGTGCCATAACTGAATAGTGTATAACATTAACTATTTTAGTTATTTTTCTGGTTATAGACTATATATGGCTCCACTAACCTTATTGCATGAGAAAAGAAAGCAGTGAGAGAGAAACATCTTTCTCTTTGCATCTCCACATGCCATCGAAACACTTCAATTCTCTTCCTGAGTGAGACAGTTAAAAAAGCATGTCTTTTGTCATGCTGGAAAAATCAGTTTGGCAAAAGGCATGCTTTTACTACCATCTCCCTCTGGAAGGAGAACAGAAGTGCTACAGCAGCCTGCAGAGATGCAAGAAGAAAGCTGCTTTTCTCTTGCTGTGCCTCAGCTCTCTTTTGTCATACAATAAGGCTCTTTGTTGCTTTTTGTAGTGGCTTGAAGCATCAAAGTGTAAATGTCAAACAGCAAAATTAAGGCTGCAGTTATCTTGGGCACTGTAGATTTGCTGGTGGAGGTGCCAGTGGTGAGGGGAGAAAAGCAGTGATAAGATAGGCACAAGTAACACAGTAATGGAAGGTAAGTGACAAAGGAAGTTGTTTTTGTCAAGAGAGAAAGTAGACTCATTCCAAGCTGGCCAGGACAGTGCAGGGCAACTTTTGGTGGTGCTTTTTCCTTCTTCTCCCTTCTACTGCTCTGCACTGCTCAAAAAAACTCACACTGAAATAAGAAACCACTGTGGCAGCAGAAGCCTCCAAGATTATTCTGCCTAAATAGATACATTTGAATAACAAAAATGAATACTTTTTAAAACTATCATGGTAACTATTAGGGGGCTCCTAACAGTAACTAATTGCTTTTCAATAGTAACTCAGAGGTCAACTGATTTCCATGTGACTCTACTAAAAGAAAGGTACACAGAGAATTGTAGCCAACATCTATTAGTCAAAGGTTTGCTTCAACCTGGAGGAATTCCTCCCATGCCAAGGCATTGGAATTGGTGAGAAGGTGGTTCCAAACAGATATCAGAAGTTCTGTGGACCTTCTTCTGAGTCATCCTATTGACATTTTGAGAGTTCATTGCACCCTCAGCATTTTACTGTGGGTCAACAAACATACTGGAGTTTGTAACTGCCTCTGTTCACTGAAAGAGCATGCCTAGGAGAAGGATTCTTGCCATAATGAATAATTCAGAAAAAGAATGTTTGGTCTTTTCATGAAGTCATATTGAGTATGTTACAAAATGACTTTAGCAAAAACACAGGCTTTAAATTCTAGCAGAAAATGTAGGAAACTTTAATAATAAAATAATAAATTGCCCAATGCACTTTGCTGGAAATCTTTCCTCAGGCCCAAGAATTCAATTTGCTGAGCTATTCTAGTTAGATAATATTGCTCTCCCCCTCCCGCCCCCTCTCTTGTCTGCATATTGTACTGCCCTCCTTTGGTTTGCTTGTAAAATTAGAAGTTGATGGCTGCAATACTAAAGTTATTTATTAGGGAGTAAGGGGCTGTACAGACTGGCACATTGTGCCACACTGTAGGCACAGTGAGGGCTGAGCATCCACATGCTCAAAGGCCTTACTGTGCCAACTGGCTGCCATTATGGTGTGCACCTATCCGTACAGCATGCGCCATGATGACACACACTGGGTGCAGCACCCAAACTGTGCTGTGTGGAAGGGACATCATGACGCCCCTTCCGGGATGCAAAAAGAAGCCCCCTTTGGGGGCTTCTTTTTGCTCCCTCTAGAGGCTGTGGCATGCGGTTGCCATAGTGGCCTCCATCTGGGACACAAAGGAGTGGCATTTAGCCACCCATATGTACAACCACTATGTCATACTGAGTGATGTAGTGATTTGAGTGTTGAGGACACTGTGAGATCAAGGTTCAAATCCGTATTCAGCCATGGAAATTCACAGGGTGACCTTAGGCAAATCAGACTCTCTCAGCCTCAGAGGGATGCAAGGGCAAACCTCCTCTGAAGAAATTATGCCAAGAAAACCTCAAGATTGGGTTGCCATAAGTGAGAAATTACTTGAAGACACACAAGTCCTACTTAATTTGGCGGGCTTACCACATATGAATATGCTTACACAGGTCTGCAAATTACTCTAGAAGGTTTTTATTTTTAAGATGGCTATGGAACAAGGAAACAACCTCTTCAGTTCTAGACTTGTTCTGCACAAAAAATGCATGTCCTGTTGTTATTTTTAGCAGAAAATGACATTTTCTTGTCAGAAAATATGTTTTATGGTCAGAAAATAGCATTGTTTGCATATAAAATATAATTTCTGTATAGAAAATGCTGTTTTCTGTTCAGGAATACCAGGAAACTTGTTTTTAGGGAAGAAGATGCCATTTTCTGTACAATGCCCCATCTTCTTCTTCCTTTTCCTCCTCTTGCAAATAATACTTCTTGAACTTCAAATAATCTTTGAAAATGGCAAAGTTGTCAATGTCTTGCTTGCAAAACAAAGAAAAATGGTAAAATTAGACATACTACAGTCTATCACAGGATTTTCTCTTACAGGTTCACCACCTTGGCAGAAATTGTTAGAGTGTCCACTGCTGCTACCAGTCACTTGCTCTGAGGTCAAAACGAAGTGCCTGGCTATGTGACTATCCCTGAGAGCCTCATTCTGACCTCAGGGCAAAATAGCCCACAGGGGTGGTAAATGCACCAAACAGCTTAAAGAGACGTGCCTGCAGTCAACTGGCCAAATTCAGAATGGAGGGCCTTGTAATGGAGGAGGCAGGATAACCTGGGCTGTCCCACTGCAGTGCAGATAGGATCTGGGAGAGGTAATTCATCTTTTAAATAGCTTGCAGAGGCCCCTTCTTTGATTTAATATTTGAATTTTTGTTTTGTTTTGTTTTGTTTTGCAAAATCAGAAATCAGGGTTGCGGCCTCCAGACAGTCCAAGAAATACAAAAATGACCTCTAAATCCACCACAGTTGTGCCTGTTTTAACTGGGAGACAGCAGAAAAGACACTCATGGGTCTATTGACTGAGCTGACAAGACTCTTTTCATTTCTATGTCATCTAGCTTGTCACTAAATATGCCTCCCTCTCCCTGCTGTGGGCAAATGGGTAGCAACACAAACGACTACCATCACTACAACAATAGGTAGCAGCATGAACTTGAAAAGAAACCACAGGGATGTTATTAGCCCCAATTATGCCATGATAGGTAGCCACAGAAGGAGGCCAGTTTTGCAGCTGCAGGAATAGACATTGGCTTGGAGGAGGAGGAAACGGGAGCAGGAGGAGAGAGGAGGAAAAGGTCTACTAAATGTTGGTGTTAGCTGATAATGTTGAGGGCATCAATTAATGAGTGAAGCTCATCACGCAGATTCTCCAGTGAGTGGTGGATCTTCTGGGGGTTGTCCAGGAGCTCAATGCTGTATGTATATGGATCATACTTCACTGAAAAGGGACGCTTGATATGTGCTGCATAGGTTCTAAAAGACAGAGTACAAACATGAAAGGTAGTAAGCATAGCTGAGCTAGTAGAAACAGGCAAGAATAGAAAGCTAACATAGTATAGTGGTCTGAGTGTTGGACTAGAACTTTGAGAGACCAGGCTTCAAATCTCTGCTTGGATGTAGAAATCCATTGGATGACCATGGACATTTCACACTCTCTCAGTCTTAGAGGAAGGCACCATCAGAAAATCCCTTGATAGGGTGTCATAAGTCAGAGTGTCAACTTGAAGGCTCGGAACAGGAAAGAAGGAAGGAAGGAAGGCAATTGAGTAAACCACCTTTCCCCAGTGTAGTGTCATACAGAGTTTTTAAAGATTATAATTCCCATCACCATTGCCCATTGACCATGCTGCCTGGAGCTGATGGGGAGCTGTAGTCCAAATGTCTGGAAGACAGCACTTGGGAAAAGCTGAGATTTACCTCTTCAACAAGGCCCAGACTGGACTATGTTGAAGCTAAGCAGATCTGACTCTCATCAAATGGGAGAGCATATAGCAATCCCAAATATACAATTATGTGGTTCAAAAAAAGATGGGACACATGCATAATCCATTGTAAGAAGTCAGTTAACTTAATGAAATGTAGATGGGACAAGATGAGAGTAGGCACAAGGAACATAAAGCCTGGTTATAAGACCATGTACCTCTTATGCATAGAAGAGGTTAAAATCACCTTACCTGCCTTTTTTTTTTCTGCTGCATCTGGTGAAATAAGCTCTACTAGGCCCTCACTAGTCTCATACAACCAAACAACTTCTAAGCAACCAGCCTGCTACTTCCACATTGCTTATGTTATGGCACCATCTAGTGACAATTTTAAACATACTCAGCTACAAAGAAAAAGTGAAGGGAAATGTTCATTATTCATACCCTCCCTAGCATGTCTCATTTTAGTACATTTGACTGCTAGTTCCTATCATATTTAAAGTGATTTCCCCCTTGAATTATAACTTCTTCTCAAGAAGGAACATGTTTGTGAGTTAACCAATACACCTCTGCCTCAGGTTGCAGGGGCTACCTTGCCATGAGTGGAGATTAAGGCAGTGGAAAGATTTAAGTGTAAAACTGTTCATAACATCATACCATAAGATGGCTGGAATTCACAGCTAGAAGCCCTTTGGCAATTACAAATGTGTAACCTATGGTTAAACTTCAATGTTACACCAGATTATAAATACATCTCTGAGGGATGGGCAATTTCCATCCAGCTTGAAATTGGCCATTGTAAAACCGCTGTTAAAAAAGCCCTCCCTCGACCCCCTGATGCATAATAATTATCGGCCAGTCTCGCTATTGCCATTTTTGGGGAAGGTGATCGAGAGGGCGGTTGCAATCCAGCTTCAATCAATCTTGGATGAAACGGATTATCTAGACCCATTTCAAACAGGCTTTCGGGCGGGTTACGGGGTTGAGACGGCCATGGTCGCCTTGGTCGATGATAAGAGGGCCCTTACATCTGGGGTCCCTCAAGGAGCCATTCTGTCTCCCATGCTTTTAAACATTTACATGAAACCACTGGGAGAGATCATCCGGAGACATGGGGCGCGGGGTTATCAGTACGCTGATGACACCCAAATATTCTTCTATATGTCTCCGACTGATGCAGTGACCGGGGATGGCATCTCTCCTCTCGTGGCATGTCTGGAGTCGGTAATGGGCTGGATGAGGGAAAACCGACTCAGTCTGAATCCAGAGAAAACGGAGGTGCTCGTGATAGGTTCTCCTGGTCCGGGGATGGTGGTGGTTCCACCTGTCCTGAACGGGATCACTCTTCCCGTGAAGGACTCTGTACGCAGCTTGGGGGTGCTCCTTGACTCATCGCTCCACCTTACATCTCAGGTGGATGCGACGGTCAGGAGCACCTGTTATCAGCTTCGGCTTATTCGCCAGCTGCGCCCCTACCTGGGCCAGAGGGACCTTGAAACGGTAGTACATGCTCTGGTAACCTCTCGATTGGATTTCTGCAATGCGCTCTACATGGGGCAACCCTTGTACCATACTCGGAAGCTACAATTGGTACAGAATATGGCAGCCAGACTGGTCACTGGCATACCCAGGGCCAGTCACATAACACCTGTACTTAAAGATCTGCACTGGCTGCCTATTCGCTTCCGGGCACAATACAAGGTGTTGGTTATAACCTATAAAGCCCTACATGGCTTGGGCCCAGGATACCTAGAGGACCGCCTCTCCCCATACAATCCGCCTTGCACATTCAGAACATCTGGGCAGCAACTATTGAGGGTCCCAGGGGCAAGATTAGCCTCCACATCTAGGAGGACTTTCACCATCTCGGCCCCGACCCTCTGGAATTCGCTGCCCATAGAGCTCCGCTCGGCCACCTCCCTGGCCCAGTTCAAGAAGGAATTAAAGACCTTCTTGTTCAAGTTAGCATTCCCGGATACAGGCTCCAGTTAGTCTCTCCCCCCCCCCTGACAGCAGTGACAAGCTGGCCAGAATTGGTTTTAATGTGGGTTTTTAATGTACTTTCTTTTTAATGTATTTGTAATGTTGTATTATGTTGTGCACCGCCCTGATTGTAAGAAGGGCGGTATAAAAATAAAACTTTTATTATTTATTATTATTTAAACATTCTTAACTGAATTCATGATCCCTGCATAGCCCCTAGTTTAGGGGCTACATAGGGACCTTGAAAATCCCCCAAACCTCAATTACTGGTAAACAGCCACTGGGATCAATGGGGATCAGTTCCCACCCAATCAAGAAGCAGCTTCCTGACATTTTCACCTCTTGCTCAAGCAATCTCTGGTGTGAGGGGAATTTGCAACAGGGGTCATTTTTTTGCCTGTGGCACTGACAATTGCTCACTGAAGGGGGTAGGCCATCAGGCAGCTGCTTCTCAATTGACAGTGGAATGGACTCCCAAAAATCCTAGTGGCTGCTTGGCAGTAAATTGTGTTTGGAACTGTCTGGCTGTAATCCACTACATAGCACCACAGTACCACATAGTATGTCATGGTCATATAGGATTCTGCCACACAAATGCAGTTACTTAGGAATCGTGAATACCAATCCATGACTGATTTGTATTTGTGATCCATAAATATTCACAATCATGGCAATAGTGTAAGGAACGTGTAGGAATTGTAAAAGCCCCCAACCCTGTTTCACTAGGCAGCAGCCACTGTAATTAACAGAGGTCTGTTCTCCTGTAAATTCAGATACAGCAGTCTAATTTTCTACCCCCTCTCTTGAGCAATATGTGGTGCAAAGAGGAATTGCAATAGGGATTCTGCTTCTGAATGTCACACCAGAGATCACAGCAGGAGGGGGTGGAAACATCAGTCTTCAGCATCCCAAACAACAGGAGAACAGACCTCCATGACTTGCAGCAATTGCTGTTCAGCAAGGCAGGTTTGGGAAGGAGTGGGACAGGAGACGCTATTTATTTACATATACTTAACTATGTAGCTGATCTGTAATTTGGACATTGTTAGATTATTGCTCCCATCATCCCTTTTTATTAGCTATGCTGGTGAGAAATATAGATGCTAAAGCCCAATGGCTTCTTAAGAAACAGACGTTCCTGGTTTTGATGTCAATGTATGCAAATAAAGTCGTTTAGAGTTGTAAAACATGTGCCTCATGCCATGTAGGGAAAACATCTGACCTTGGTTTTTCTTCTGGGGAAACCTCCCAAAATTTTGATGAAAATTAGTGTGTGTGTATGTGTTGACTATTTACATCCATACTGAACTTAAACTTACTTTACTCTCTTTAGCAACAGTGATTAACAAAACAGATATATGCATGTCTCTTCAGGGGTCCTGCTGAGATCACTGGAGTTTACTCCTGGGAAACTTTAGCCATAGGCCCCAGACTGCAAGGACCAAAAGGCCCATTTCTCCCTGTTTTGGTGTAATCCTGTATGGATGCCCAAACTCTGTTCTGGGCTGAGCAGTTCAGATGATGTCCAACATGTTCCACACCAGAACTGAGGTATACCCTTAATCTGAATTTTTTAAAAGACACCTGCAGATTGGGGATGTTCTTTTCAAACAAGGAAACAAGGAAATCCCTTGCTTGTGCTTTAATAAGAACACATAGATCCCTGTTGGTGTAGTGATATGTTCAGAGACATCTTACCTGAGTTTTGCTTTGGCATCACTAAAACTGTCTGATACAAAATAAACAGGCTGATAGGTCTGATCTTGATACGGCTGCACAGCAGTAGAAACAGGGTCAAAGTCTCTTAATTCTGGTTCATCTGACAAGGAATGCTGAATGAAGGGATAAAAGAAAGTCAAGGTTTCTTGCAGGATATGTCATCTCCTAAAATATTGATATTCGATTGCTTAAACATATCTGAATGTTTCCACTAACCTGAGGTACAAAACATGATCTTCTTCTGTTCACCCTACTGCTGCCTCAGTCCTCCCCACAACAAAGCATAAGGCCATGTAATATTTATCCTTCCATATTTACTGAGGTCGCACTCTCATAATTGTAAAATTAACTAGTTTTACTTTGTTACACTGATGGAAGAATGGAATTATCCCTTCTCAGATTACAACTGTAATGTAACTTAGTTTTTAATTTTCTTATTGGAAAGAACAATCAGTTACTTAGCAACTAATTACTGATAGGAAGAGAAGCAACTCATGCTGGAGAGGAGTCTATGAACACTATAGACAGCTGAAAAGGTAAATAAATGGGTCCTAGAGCAAATCAATCCTGAACTCTCCTCTAGAAGTCAAGATGATTAAACTGAGACTGTTGTTCTTTGGACATATCATGAAAAGAAATGACTCACTAGAAAAGACAATAAGGTTTGGTGATGTAGAAGACAGTAGGAAAATAGGAAGGCTACATCCCAGATGGATAGACTCAATCAAGGAAGCTACAGCCTTGTGTTTGCAAGACCTGAGCAGGTCATTGAAGATAGGGTGACTTAGAAGTTTTTCAGTTTTAGGGTTGCCATAGTCAGCTCGACTTGACAACAGTTAACAGCAATATAACTATTTACTACAAAGTTCTGAAAAAACTCTAACAGGACTACTATGATAACAAGTCTAGTTTATGAGAATGGAACAGCACACGTTGGGAGGACTACTGAGTGAAATAGGTCAGGAAAACTTACTATTAGCTCCCCATAGGAAGAGAGGAGCCCAGCTCCATAAGCTTTGATAATTCCATTCTGTTTGCAGAGCCCAAACTCCACTGTGAACCAATAAAGCTGAGAAGAAACATGAGATCTCAGAGAAAGTCAGTTATTGAAGACAGCTTGGATTGTGTTATCTACATTTCTGCACTTCCATTTTCCTTCCCCCATGACATCTTCTTCAGAGTCTTTTGGAGAAAGCACCTAAAATTCTATACTGCTGGGATGCTTGTTTTCACACACACACACACACACACACACACAGCCTAGGAGAAGATGTAGGTGCTACTTGTAAGAATATGTCTTCATCACCAGGCATTTTATACATTTATAATCTAAACAAACAGATATAGACTTGGACTCAATGTGTTTAAATAAACAAATAAATAAATCCAGTGATAGGACCTTACTGTTGCAAGTTTTTCAATTTCCTCATCAGTTGCTCCCAAAGATGCAAGTCCAATATCCTAGAAGCAAAAGAAAGAAAACGGTCTATAAAAATAAACAAGATTCCTGTCTGTATGGGCCAAACAGAAAGGCCTCTCTTGTCTTCTTGAAAGGGAGATCAGATGATGGCATGGTCCAAACCCTGGTCCTGGTGCAAACAGACCAGATTATGTCTAGCCCAGAACCAGAATTATGTATACTACTTTAAGAATATTAAAATAACTCCTGTTTGCTCCCGATTGGGAATATTGGGAGCTCTCTGTTCCAACACTGAGTGGCTGTTTAAAATGCATCCTATTATGCTACCTGGTGCTGCCACTGCATGTCACTCACTCACTCTGAAGTCAGAACAAGGTGTACAGCCATGTGATTGATGCTGGGCACCTCATTTTGTCCTTAGAGTGAAGTCCACTGTAGGTCTAGGGCGCATGTGTGAACAGTCGCCCAGCATTGAATTGGTAATGGTAATGGGGGCAATGCTCTTTCCCCAAGGTAATGGTGGAGCAGGGGAGAGAATTGGGGCAGCTCTGGAGCCAGGATATTTAGGACTGCCGCTAGACAACCTGGCCAGTGCAGACAGGACCATAGATAGCTGAGCAAATTCTGTCAAGGAATTTGTGTTTTACATGCATATTCCACACATTACTGAAGCCAATGGTTCAAAAAAATCAGAATGTATCTACAGTACATCATTATGCCATAGTTTCCATCCTATAGAATCCTCAGTTTTGTAATTTGTTAAGGTACCTAGATTTCTCTGTCAAAGAGCCTCTAGCCCACTTCGATAAATGACAGCACCAGAACTCCATAGCAGAGAACTCTAAGTACTTCAAACTACAGTTTCCAGAAATCCATAAAATGGAAGGCATGACAACTAAAATGCCTGCAAAGTTCTATGACTGTGTGGTGTAGATACACTTTTCATTACAATAGACAGCACTAGATCAGTTGAGAAGTATTGGTTTCATTCCAGATTGTGTTCTTCTCAGTATGGTGTCTAAGGATGAAAATTTAAAATGTGTTCTTCCCAGTAAGGTGACTAACGATGCAAAATGTAAAATACCATCCACTGATCCCAAAACAGCCTACTTTGCTACCCTGAAATCAGTGAAATAATTTCTACACAACCAGGATCTATTGGGTGGAAACCTTTGGCCCTCCAGTGGCATCACTATGGGGGTGCAGACTGCACAAGGTGACACCCTAAGCAGGGATGATACCACTACTCCTCAAACACCTACTTTTTTGCAGAAATGGTCTGTGGCATTCATCTGCTTCTCTTCAAAATGCTTTAAGATTTGATGGGAGTAGGGTGAAGCTCAGTGGGAGGAGAAAAGAAAGGCCCCCAAAATTTTAAAATTAAAATTTAATATTTCAAAATTTTAATTTTTAAATATACACATTAAATTTTTATTTTTTTAAATTCTTTTAAAAAATTTCTTTAAAAATATAATATTTTAACCAAATCTTCAATATGTATATATAAATACATTTAGATTGTGCATATCATATTGTAATTTGAAGGTATAATTTTAATTTTGCTGGTTGTTTATGTCACAACTATTATCATTACATTCAGTGGTATATGGGAATTATGATTCACAAGTAACATTAGAGCAAAAAAGCATTACTAAGGGTTCTGCATGGTGTGAAATGGGAGCCAGCAAGTGAGGGATGACACCATGAGTTTCCACACTAGGTGACGTCAACTTCCAGATGTTTTGGATGACAAGTTCCATTATTCTTTACCTTTCACAATGATGGCTCAGCCTGAGGCTTGTGGGGCAAGCTGTAGTTCAAAATATCTGACAGGCCTAAAGTTCTCCATCTGAAGGCTACAGGTTAGGTAAGGCTGCTCTTCTTGTTATAACCTAATTCCTCCCTATCATCCTTCCCTGGGGGGCCTTTGGCTTCAGAAAGTTCAACAAATGGCAGCAATGCTCCAGGGGTATTTTAGTCAAGCACAGGCTGTGATTTCAGCATAAGGTGATTCACATCTTGCTCACCTGGGAGAACTGTGCAAATGTCTTGTCTGCCAACATTGGTACATGTCCCAGTAGTTCATGACAGCAGTCCCTTCATTTCAGAAAGAAAGACCACTGATTAGCTGTTGAGTTTGGAACAGCAAGCCAACTTCTGACACGCTGGTTCTCAAACAATAATAGCATAGTTGATCTGAGGTGTTTCTGCAAGGCAGTACTCACGGTTCTGGGGAGTGCATGGGAGATGAGGCATGGCGGATGTACTGCGTACACTGAAACACCCTGAAGGCCAAGCTGGCTAGAAAGTCACGAGCAGAAAGAAGACCAGCTACAGGTCGGAGCTGAAACCCAGTTCTTTCTGAAATAAACCAGACCTTGATGATTTGGTTATATAATTTGAGCCACATTTCAGAGGGTTATATAATTGTTCCCAACTAAGAAAACAAATATCTGTTTCATAAAGGGGGGGGGGGGGGGAGACCTAAGGATTTTAAAAAGCCTTTCCAGTATATAAGTTTCTATCAAAATCACCAAGTTTATGATCAAGTAGGTACTGTTCATACTAATAAAAAA